>NW_020524085.1:0-126397 GCF_003368295.1 Carassius auratus | reverse complement strand
AGATGTCAGACTCACCTCTCTTGGGGAACGGCAAACCAGTACTCATGCTTCCGGTCACGCTGTGCATATTGCTGCATGGAGGCACTGGCATTGGACACAAACGTCTTCTCATGGCATTGCCAACCCGCAGACACAGAAACTTGTGAGACTTCTGCCTCTCCTTGGACACCATGATGCCTGAAACACAGAAATATAAGCTCATCCTAAAAGCCCACCAGAAGTGGAGCAAAGTTAAAACTTATACAAAAATGACTTTATTCTTTAAAGTGTGATATAATAATGCATCGATCATCTCACGGCCTGCATATGAAGGATATGAAGCACATCATCTAAAAAAAATAGACTGCTATAATCACTGGAACAAAAACACATTGCCTTTAATGAACTACACCCTGCCGGGAGCTCATATGCAAAGCTGAATCCAATGCATCTTTTGTTAATAACTGATTAAGTCAACCCAGTGGGAGATGTAGAAAAAAACACCTTACACCAGTGTTGTAGGAGCCAAGCCCTTTACAACAGCCATGCAACTATTATCTACGTACACTGCAGAACACATTGAGAGGGCATTCATTTTCAATGGGCTAATTAGCTGGTGTAATTCAGATGACTTTTGAAGTGGGTCCTGAGCTGTGGAAATAACCCCCTGTGATTTGTCAGAACAGTTCAAAGAATTGAACTTCATTCTCATGCCATGAGACTGATGAATATTACTGTGTTGAATAAGCAAAATAAATTTATACGGTTTAGAAAAGTAATATTTTGGCATTTGAGTTGTGGTCACTGGTTAAATATATATAATACACTGACCAGCCACTTTATTAGGTATACTTGTTCAATTGCTTGGTAACACAAATTGCTATTCAAGACATTATCGCATCTTTACTGAACAACAGCAAACAAACATTGTAGACTTGGGTGGTGACATGTTCATGTGATGTCAGCAAGCTGCAGACGTTTAGAAGCAAGCCTTATGTTTTAAACTCTTTTATCCAACCAGTTCCTCATGATATCACGTCTTGAACTCCTGGGCTCATTCTGAAAACTGGCTCATCCCTTAGTGTTGAATAACTATCAGCAGATGACTCACACGCTGGGATGGAAAGCAACTGGGGCACAGAGATCTCAGCACATCTAGCTGACAAGATGGAGGAATGGTGATAAAATATACAAGTGAGAGTTTAAAATGAATTGCATTATCTGCATTCCATTATAAGCATGGAGACTAGTGGACATACTGCTCATACAGCTCAGTAACACTCTCTTGCAATCATGGGAATATCAAAGCATTCTATTATTTGCACCTGTACCACTGTACATTCTAAATACCACTGATTATGAATATGATAATCATTCGATTCTTAAGTATTATAGCAAGTATGACACCATGATGAAATAAAATAACTTTATTCCTCAGTACTTTTTTTTCTTATTTATAAATAAATAAAACTCTAAGCATCATAAAAAAATTGTCATTTTGATTGCAATGCTATGTCTATCAACAGATTCAATTCAATGTCAACAACCTATGATTAATCACATTATTTCTAGTTAATATATTTTCAGCTATACTTTTAAGGAAAGAACTGCCTGTTGTTTCTGATGTTTGTTGTAATGTTTGTGTATGTGCAGATGTCATGTTTAATGGACTTTAGTTTATCTCTTGGTCAGAGAAAGGGCTGCTGGCACAGTCTGGCCTGGACAGATCAGAGCAGCGTGTAAAAGCCGCAGTAAAGTGTCTCTGCGCTCCCTCAGGTGAAAACAGGTGAGCCACTTTTCATTACGAAGCCACCTTTCAACTCACTTTTAACACAATATAAAAGCTCTCTCTCTCTCCCGCCTCTAGATTGTATAAAAGAAAATAATTTAAAATAAAATAAAACGATAAACAGTAAATATATAAACAGAATAAAAATAAAACTGTTTAAAAAAAAAGTTGGATTTTTTTTAATGCATTTTTATCATGCATTAAATAAAATGTTTAACTATTTGTAATTAAAAATTAGAAATTAAATATAAATACAAAATATTAAAATGTATTATATTTAAGGTCTATTACACATAAAATAGTTATATTAAATATTATACATCTATTAAAATTATTATATGTATTATAATTATATTATTAATTTACATCTAACAATATAAAATATATTTAATGTACACACAATAATCTATATCTATATATATATAATATATAAAAAAAAAAGTGTTTAGATGATAAATAAAATATGTACTTATACACACACACACACACATATATGACTGATACAAAACCATATGACCCTTTAAAAAAACAAAAAGGCCAGAAATATTGGAGAATATGTCGTACCCCTCAGGCAGAGCTCAGTCTCTGGCTGCTCTTAGACTGTTGTTCGTTCTCTCTTTGGGCCCTGCTGGACACTCTCTCGCTGTTCCTTTGCTTGTTGCATAGTGTGACTCTTCCACATCTTTCTTAGTTCCTCTATGTCCGTCTCTGAATCTCGAGTACCATCTCTGGTCATTTAGCCCCATCGGGGCTGCTTTCCCCTCCCGAGGTCTCCTTGCTCCAAGGGCCAAGCTTTGAGAAACCTGAGGACTCGAGAACTTCTTCGGTCTGGCAGTGGGGTGGTTGCTGGTTGTCCCTGCTGGTGGGTGTGCTTGGCTCTTCCTGGCTGGGTTGTTTGAGCTGGCAGTTTCGCTGGCTGGTTCTCCCTCCTCTGGCTTTTCCTCCTCCTCCTCTGTATGGCTGTCCTCAGCCAGTCTGAGGTTCCTGGAGGAGGGTCTGCATGGATTGGGACGAGGCTCCTGATGACTTGTCCTCCTGCTGTAGCTCCTCTGTGGACTGCCGCTCCTCCCGGATGGGTGAGAGCTCTGACTCTGTGAAGACGTCCTCAGAGATGGAGCCCTCGGTGCTGCGGGGGGCAGTGCTGGCGCTGTCATAACCCTCCCGCAGATGAGAGCTTCCAGAGAACACGGCTTCAAAGTCCCTGTGGCACCAAACAGAGAGAATGAGAGATGCATCTTCTAGAAAACTCAAAACTGCATTTCTAAAGGTGCCTTTACTGCTCTATGATGTGGCTTTAGTTCAACCTTACAGTATTCTTCAATGGTAATAGCATAAATAATCATTCACTGATACCAGTATATGCACCGCACTAAGATTAGTTATGTCTGAAATAACATGAAATAATAAACAAAACAATAAAAGGACTGTACCATATATATAAAGAAAACCTTGACCCTCTAACACCAGCATTCTCTAAAAGTGCATAAATGAAAAGTAGGCCCCTTTGTCTGTAAATCTGCACGATCAAAGATGCTTTGCTTCACATCCACAAGTGAGACCCTGCAGTGAACCCCGTCTGACTGATGAACCAACCAACACAGCTCTGAGCTGAATAAAACACATCATCATTCATAATCCAACAGGATATAAATATCTGGGGGTGCTAAAATCATTATCTTCTTATTACAAATAGAAATGGGTGAGTAATTCAGAGGTAGGCGTCTGAATTCATCCTTCATTAACCTTAGAGTAAAAATCCATTTCCTGTATAATAAAGCAGAACAGTAGATATCTGAAACAATCGTACATGCTCACCACAAACAAATTATCGATTTGTCACATGAGAGATCTTCAATCTAGATAAGACATCTGAAGATGAATCCAATTAATAGCATGTAACGCAGGTGCAATTTTCACTTTCCATAATCTTTCATAATCAAAACTATTAGTTGGTGGCTGAAGTCGATTTCATCATTTAGTTTTTTGGCCTTTGTGCCACTTATAGTAGAGCGAAGACAAGAACTTAATTAGGCATGTGAATCTTGTAAATCTTAATTAATAATATGTTTCTGATTTATTCAAGAACAATTTTTGCAAATTCAGAATGATTCATTTTGATTTGATTCATGATAATATTCAATTTCGATTATTTGATTCTCTAAGTTTTTGACTCTACTAAAGCATTAAAATATCATAATACATTTGCAGATATCTAAGAAAGATGCTAAGTTAACATACTTGTTTATCTAAAAAACAAAGCTACAGTCAGTTATTCTCCTTTCAAAATGCGCGTTCCGGGCCGGAATGTCTGTCTCTCTTTTGGTTTGTGAAACCCGTCCAATGTCAGTTTACCCGGAAAAAACTGCATATTTAATTTAATTCATCATCGAGTTTGTTAGTTCCTGTTGGTGTTGTCAATCTGGCAACCTACAAGTGCATCAAGTCTGAGGAGGAGGGGCCAAGTGAAGGAAACTCTCCAATATTTTAAATTTGGACTGCAGTACCTAGTTCAACCACTCGGTGTCAGTCCTACATACGGCACCTTTAAATGCATTTATAGGATTATTTAAATACTAATGTGTGTTAGCTAAGTTAAAGACAAACAACTATCCCTATGCTGCGTCAGTATGAAGTGAGAGGTCTTACGGTGGTATGGAGTCACGGATCTTGCTGTCAGTGATCTCTCTGTAAACGGCAGCAGACTGAACCTCATCCAGTGGACACATGATGCCGTACTCCTCACAGCCTCTCTCCAGAACCAGAGGGTCCGTCCGGTGAGGGTCAAACATGATGTTGTTGGGCGTCACCAGCAACACCCCGCTAACAACACCCTGTGACACATGACACAAGTACCCCACATGATCACACATCATAAATTATTTAGAAATATATAAATAACTGTATGCACAATAAAATAGACCTCATATTTTATCGAAAATGATGAAGTTTTTAAATCAACAATGTTGCCAGAGATTGTTCAAATTTTTATTCCTGATAAATTATATAATTATGACATCACCTTATTATAGTAAAACATCAATGCTTTTGCATTTAAATATTTAACAAAGCATGCAGACAAACGGCCGCTTTTATTGTGTTTGTTTTGTGATCATGCTAGTTCCAGTGACTTATTTCTCATTAGTTTCTGATAACTTCTCTTTGTTGGTGAAATGATGGGGTTGCATGACATTGTTCCTGAGAGGCGTGTAAAGGGCAGTATTTAGTGAAGTGCAGCAGAGCTTCTGGCCTGACGGTGGAAACGCAGCACTATTTTGGCCTCGGTGCTACAGGTTCAAGGCTCTTAGCCCCGCCTGGCCCGTTTAAAGCACTAGCTCGCACTGGCCCGACAGTGGACAAGCAGCTAATGTCAAAAAGGGTCAAAGCAGTATACTTAAAGTTTTGGAGGACATACTGAGTAATAGAATATTACATGTTTGCTGAATTTAATCAAGGGTATACTCATTTTTGCAACCCTACTTTTAAACAAAATTGGGTACTATATTTATTTTACTGATAATAATGACATATTGCCTGTTTTTATTAAGTATGTTTTAAAAAACTGAATTTCAATTTTGATCATTAGGAAAATGTATGCTGATTTATGCTGAGAACTTACTACACATACACATACTATTTAACACAATATTTCATAAATACATTCATCACTAAAAGTTGTTAGAGATTCAGTGAGCTCCATCAAGGATCCATCAAATTGATTAAAACAGCGCTGAATTGTTCTTTTTGAATGATTAATTACAAAACCAGGTTCATAAGAGTCACTGGTTCGTGAATCAGATGACACTGGTCATGAAGTAGAGTGAGTTCACACGAATGCTGGGGTGAAACGGAGGGCAGGCATGTTTTGACTGTGAGAGAAATCACTCTCGCACTAACTGCATAACTTATCAGGAATAGAGTAATCACTAAAGAGAACAGATCAGTGCTGGAGACAGCAGCTCAACTCCCACGCTTTAAGCAAAACTTGGAGCTCCTCGCTGTTTTGCAGTCTCCGGAGGATCGCGGAAAAGCAGGGTTCTTATTAATGACTAACCTGGGGACTCCTCCTTAAGTTAACTTTTGTGCAACTTTGAAGAGGTTGCCACTAGAAAAGTGGAATGCTGACTCACCTTGCCATCTGTGATGTACTTGCAATTGATTTTGAGGAACTTCTCTGTCAGTAACTCTTCTTCCTCCGAGGTGGAGGAAACCACACGGGAGGGCCGCAGGGCAGAGAAGACGGGAGGGACAGGAGCATCAGAGTGAGGTGGACCATTGGAGTCCTGAGAGACAGAGATGGGACAGATTACAGGGAGAAAAAAAGAAACACCAGCCACTCGCCCACCCATCACATTGTCTTCATTACATAAAAATGACTTTGGTTATTATATGACGTTTCTGACACAATGGCTGAGGAAGTGGCAGCAAATATTACATCTTTTTTTCTTCTGACCAACATAAACAATCTCACTCATCCAATGGTGTCATATCGATAAATTACTTTAAAGTGAAATGTCTTTTACACCGCAACTAAGCAAGCCAAAAGCTGACAGTGGCATGGAACCCAAACACATAAGGTGACAGAAATCGAGAAAAAAAAAAACCTTGGGAGAAACCAGGACCAGTTTCCATTCACCGCCACAGAATTTTTCCCAATTTATGAAGACTTCTTCTCATGAGAATGCTGGAAATGTGTAAACGTTTTTTGACAATAGTATTGGTTTATACCGCAGTTGTACCATGTAAAATATTTGCAGTATCTATGGAAATTTGGTTGAAAATACAACAGTAGTAAGAGAAAATCACACACACACACACACACAAAAAATTTGATTATATTGAGAGTAAACTGTGCTCAAAATTGCAGATGTGCCACCAAATGTCAGAAATATCAATTTGAAATTAAATATTTTTAAATAAAATCTTGGTCCCACTTTATATTAGGTGGCCTTAACTACTATGTACTTACATAAAAAAATAAGTAAAATGTACTTATTGTGTTCATATTGTATTGTAAAACACTTTTGCTGCTATTGGGGTAGGATAGGGGTAAGGTTAGGGAGAGGGTTGGAGGTGTGGGTAAGTTTAAGTGTGGGTTAAGGTGTAAAGTATGGGTCAACAGTGTAATTATAAATGTAATTACAGAAATTAAATACAGATGCAATTACATGTAGTTTTTAAAAATATAAGTACATTGTAAAAACATGTATGTACACAATAAGTACATTGTACTAAATTATTAATTAAAATGTAAGTACATAGTACTTAAGGCCACTTAATATAAAGTGGGTCCAAAATCTTTTATCTGACCAACTATTTATAGCTCTCTTCATGTCAGTATTCTTACTGCATGCCAACAATATAATTTGTCAATTTTGTTCCTCCTTAGAATGCAATGTTACTGTAATTTGATGTTTATCTATGATGTACTGTAGACTATATATAAAAAAGTTTGAACGGTACATATAATTTGTAACAATGTATATAATTCATTATAATATTATTTGATTTCTATTTCAAATAAATTTACTATTCATCAAAGAATCCTGGTAAAAATGATTTCCACAAAAATATTAAGCATCACAACTGTTTTAGAATATTAGAATGATTTCGGAAGAATCATGTGATGCATCATGCAATCATGTTTGCATCACAGGAATGACTAACATTTTAAAATAGAACACATTAATTTGAAATTGTAATAATAATTCACAATATCACTTTTTCTGATATATCAGGTATTTCTGATTAAATAAATGCAGCATTGGTGCATTGGCATAAGAAACTTTTTGACTAGTAGAGTACGTCAGTGAAAGGTTTAACTAGAAACTACATTAGGTCTGAAAAAAGAGAAACCTTTTAGACTCCTCCTGGACTTGTTCTGAAACAGGAAGCAGCACAGGACGCTGGGTAATGGTGTGTGTGTGTGTTGCAGGTGGCATGAATACTCACAGCCGACAGTGGGAGCACAGAGTGGGTGCTGGGTCTCAGGCAAACATGACCTCCTGCCCACAGCTGTCTGCTTCCCTCCGACACACACTTCCACTCTCACCTCCACACACACACACACACATCTCTCAGAGCCGAATGAAGCAAACTGACACTGATGCACCAATGCTGACATAGTGACTGCACAAGAGAGCCCCGATTCTTCATCTATCCTGCTCTTTCTTTCTCTCTATTTGGATCTGACAGTGGCAGTGTTTAAAACGGACACAACACATTATATGGCTTTTGTGTAAATCACACTAAGACACAATTAGACGCTCACCACTACTGTTTATCTCAATATTAGTGATTAAAGGCAGAGGTACATGATCAGGATACTTGAGTAAAATACCAATATTTTAACTGACACCAATTTTCACAGACATCCTTTATTCATGCTTTTAAAGGGATAGTTAAAAAAAAACAAAAATAATGTTTTTGGACCCCACTGAGTTTCACTGTATGGAAAAAACAGTTCAACACTTGTTAAAATATCTTAAAATATTTTTATTTCGTTTTCAGCAGCTGTTATAGATTTGGAATGACATAAAGGGAAAAAAATTATGAAATAATGTTCTTTTTTTTTGGGTGAACTCTCATAACTCTCTCTTAAAATGCACCACAATGCAGTATTAAAAAGATTTTAGATTAATTTTCTAATCTTTCTAATATGCTGATTTGCTGCTTAAGAAACATTCTTTATTATTATCAATGTTAAAAACAGTGCTGATTAATATTTTTGGGGAAACTGTGATAAATATGTGTATCCTTCTCTATTGACGGCCATTCAAAAGTTATCATGTATACTGATGAATTAACACTTTTTGCAAGCAATATAATACAAATATTTTTTTTTTTTTATTATATTTTACTAGAAATTTTAGAAAGTGCAGTGGCCAATCGCTTAGGAAGCCTCATAAATTGTACTTTGTCATGATCTGCCTTTCATGTAACAGCTCATAATCAAGCACAAAATAAGCGTTAGAATACTATAAATAAAGACAAAATTTTTACACATTTTCAACACATTTGCAATTACTATTTATAATACAAACTGCTCTCACAAAATCTTCTTTGACAAGCGCATATCCCGCCCTCTGGCCTCGTCATCACACATCTAGTGTGCCATGACAGACCGGCCCACCCTTCAGATCCCAGAATAAGATACCAGAGAGTCAAAACAAGCCTTCATGAAACCCCGTTCACAGTTAACACTCCCCGCCTCTTCCTCTTTCGTCTCGCACAGCGCCGGGAGGCAGGATGCCTGGGAACATGCATGGAAACGCAAATAGCTTTGTGTATTTCCAGAGCTCTGATGACGGCTTGATGTTTATAGCTCACTTCATTATCAAAGCTGTTATTAACCACCGGAATACAAAAGAACATCCAGTGTTTCTGGGAAGACATTGATTCGGAACTATATAGACCGAAACCACTTTTGTAACAGGCTGTAAACATAGTTGTGTTTTGCTGTAAAGTTTGGCATTTTATCATGGGGGGTCTATGGGACTGACTCCCCTTTGAAGACAGTCTCTAGCGGCCAGTCGATGAATTGCAGTTTAAGTCACTTCTGTGTTGGTTTCAATTGATCGACTGGAAGGCTGCAGCATGGTTTCTGCATTCATGCATTTTCAAAATGATATAATAAATTATCTGTGTGGTATTTCAAGCGGAGACTTCACAGACACATTCTGGGGACACCTGAGACTTACATTTCATTTTTGTTAAAAAAGGGCATAATAGGTTTCCTTTCAAATAAAAAAACTGGCAAATCAAAATCAAATGCCATCTTGAAATAAAAAAGTCAATTTACAAATGAAAATGTTATAGAAAAAAGACTTTTACAAACAAAAAAGATTATATAAATTAATCACAACAACAATATTATATATATATATCTTATTTTTTTTCTTTTTTTTTTTTTACACAAAATATAGATTTTTTTTTTTTTTGAAAGTCAGTTTTTTTAAATATTGCTGGGGACAATTCTGCAGTGTGACTTAAAATGTTTCATAATTTGTCTGTGATTAAAATAAAGGAGATTTACTACACTTATTTGTCCCAGTTAAAGCCAATAATGACATTCAGTCTAAACAGACTGACCCTTGCACAGATGGTCAATTCATAAACAACATTACTGCACCAGATCACAGCAATCAAAGCAACTTGATTACTGCGATGCGAGGACTGATGGAACTCAAGCACACAATGATAAAGACTGCTGCACAAGAACAACAGCTTCTGAAGTCTTTGGTTCAAGAAGAACATGCAGTCAGCACTTCTCCAAGAACATTTCATGATTTTTACCAAACCACATCAAAGACACTGTGGGAGAGACAGACCAACAGAAGGTGTCCTCTGGCTGGGTGACGTCTCTATCCGACATGGAAGAGGAGAAAAAGAGTAAAAGCTTATCTTAATGTCCTCTAGGCCATCTGGAGCTTACCTACACTGGGCTGGTTTTCCACAGCCTCAGTGAAATCCAGCCTGGAGGAGACCAATGTGTGGATTTAGAACCTAAGCCTGGAAAAAAGGCCACTAACCCTGACTGCAGGGCTGTGCATGTGGGTGGCTGACATCCATGTGATCATTAGATCTCCGCTGGACTGATCTAAACTCCACACACACCCTTACAGTACTGTTCAAACTCACACACATAATGACTCATGTGCCTGAAGCAGTAGATGGGCACTCAAAATCACAACGGCTATACTGTCGTTATAATAAGAATGAGTAACACAGCAGAAGGACACAGTCAGCTAACTCTAATATTAACCAAGATCAACAACAGCACTTTTATGCAGTTGTTTGCTGTGAAATATTATGACAACAACCTGCAGCTCCATCTGGTGACCAGAAACGGGTTCTGCAGGGGAAAGCCAAAAACTGCCTGACAGATGTCACTCAAATAGGTGTCTAGATTCTACATGGAGCCCTTGACATCCTTAGGTTCCAAAATTATTTGTTTCTATGGCAATGCTCAAGATTCCAGAATGCATCCATACTGTGTGTGGCTCTGCTGTTACTGAAAGCAAAATACTTGATGACTGCATTTATTTATCTCTGTGTCCTTGAAAAATCTTTAAAAGCAAAATAAATTGGAACTGCATATAGTGAAATGGCATACAGTAAAATGTAGAGATACATCACTGTTCAAAAATCTGAGGTCAGTGAGATTTTTTTCATATTTTTGAAAAATATGAAAAATGTTCACCAAGGCTGCATTTATTTGATCAACAAAGCAGTAATTCTGTGAAATATTCTTTTACAATTTAAAATATCTATTTTCTATTTGAATATATTTTTAAATATAAGGTTGAAAATATTTGTGCTGCTTAATGTTTTTTGTAGAAAGAGTGACATTTATTTACAAGATTTTTCTATCAATAACTCCATTTATTTGAAATAGAAACACTTTTTTTGACATTATAAATGCCTTTACTGTCCCTTTTAAATAATTTGATGCATCCTTGCTAAAAAAAAAAACAGACATTCTTGACCCAAAACTTTTGAATGGTACATGATGTCACTAAGATCAATTTTCAGAGTTTCTAATGAGTCTGAAACTCACCATGAAAACATTCACAGTGCTAACTTAACATCACCACATAACCTCTGCTGATCTGAAGAGTTTCATGCTGTCATCGACTAAAGCAAAGCACCCCAAGAGTTTCTGGGCATGAAATCAGACCAGTAACACAGGGACAAAGTCACCTTTCCTAGAGTCGGCCAAAACCAGCAGCCACTGGTAATTAACACTGGCCATCTCTCTAACACACTTCCTCCTCTACTTTTCTGTGCCAGTCTGGCACTACCTCTTGTCTTCTCGTGACACAGACTAAATTTAGCAAACAGCAGGAAGGAGGGGGAGATCAGGGTGATACGACCAGAGTCACCAGATTACATACACAGAGCTGCTTCTATAGTCAGACTTTTGATTATCATTACAAGGTTTGATCCACTTAGCAGCTTATTCTGACCAAGATCTGCCCACTTAGACAGGAAGACACCATATGACTGTCATGTAATACGACTGACTTTTTGATTAATTTATAATTTTTTAATGAATAACTGAATTAACAATTATCACCACATCAATACACAAATTGACATAAAGGAGAATAAAATATTTTGTTTACAAACCAAATGTTGGTAACCAAACAGTTAATAGTAGTCACTGACTTCTGTAGCATTTCTTTCCTTTTTATGGAAGTCAGTGGCTACCGTCAACTGTTTGGTTACCAACATTCTTTAAAATATCTTCTGTTGTGCAGCAGAAGAAAAAAAGCTCATAAAGAGGTGAAACAACTTGAGGGTAAGTAAATGATGACAGAATTTTAATATCTGGGTGAACTATCCCTTCAAATAGCAGGGGAAGAATAATACATGAATTTCCTGCAAAAATAAAAAATAATTAATAAATATAAACAAATTACAATTACATAATTAATTACTTTATAACCAGAAAAATATATTTACCACATTAAAATAGATAAAAGTGATATAATAAATAAATGATATATCAAGTGAAATAAGAAATAAGAAAACTAACCAAACACACAAATGTTTACTATAGTACTGTAGTATTTTATAGTACTTACATATTCCTCAACATATTCCTCTACCATGGTAGTACCTTCAACTTTCTGGTTTATTTAACTACTATAAAACATTACAAAGGCATCTACTTCTGAAAGCAAATACACTGCACCCTGTGGTCAGCGTTCACTATTGCTCTTCATTACACACAAACATACCAGGGCATTCGCTTTAATAATTAATACAAGCACAGTCTGTAGCACCACAATAACGGCTCTGTAATTAAACGATCGTTACAGCCTGGTATAAGAGCTGTTTGCTTTACTAAAGTGCATTCTTTACACTACTGAATCAAAGCGCTGGCTGAAGCTCACCCTGCCGTGTGTCTCTGGAGGACTCTGTAGTGTTCAGGGATAAGGCTCACTGGCTGAGGAGGTCAATGAACACATAGACGGCAGCCTTTTAAGGGTCAGCGCATACACTCAAGAAATAGATGAACACAACTGTTGCACGATATACCGGTACTAAAAAGGTATCGTGATACCCCTCATTTAAAGGGTTAGTTCACCCAAAAATGAAAATATCATTGCAATCAAGCGGGTGTTGCAGCTGAACAGTTCACAAGTTGTCAAAATAGCAAGTGCATTGATAATAATAAACATTCCTCACACATCTCCGGGGATAAATCAATGCGTTTTAGTAAGAAAAATATAAATGTTTACAAATGTAATAAACTATTTTGTCTCACTTCCGGTATCTGTCATACGCATAAGTCATTTCGGCATGACTATCATGACATAAAATGACTATAATGATATAAATTGTTATTGTGAAATAATGTTACTCCTAAAAATAGGAGTAAAAGACTAGTTGTTGCTCAACATAGGCCTGTGTGGTGCCACTGGCATTTGATTTATTAGATTTTTTTTTAAGGGGAAGGAAATGCTCAAAAAACAACACTGGTTTCTTTCTTTCTAAAATATTTTGTCATAGTATCAGTTCCGCAGTAGTATCGAGATATTTTAGTCAGGTATCATAAAGTCAAAATTTTGGTATCGTGACAATACTAACACAAAAACTTCTAGCTACATAAGCTCCATTTTGTCCTCAATGCGCTAGTCAGTAATTTAGAATACATGAAATTTGGTGTTGCATTCTTAGCATTGCCACAAGGAACGGTCCTCTAAAAAAGAAGTTGCCATCAACAGTTAGGTTTCTCTTTTAGGTCACCTACTGTTAGGGCTGAGCAACAGTTTGAAGACTATCTGTCAGGATCTCAAGCTGGAGTGCCCATGAGCTCCTCTAGAGGGCACTCAATCCCAGACCTCTGCCACTGTATCCTGGACTACATTTCCCATAACACCCTCTGCCCAGGAACTGATTGCATGCACACCTGTCAGTAGGACTATTTAAGCAGCATACAAACACACTCATATTTCAAAATCTTGATTAGCGGTTTTCGTTCATTACTTGGCGTTTTCCATGTTTACCTTACCGCTTGTTGTGCCTTGTTTATACCTTGTCTTCCCTGTGATTTAGACCTTGGACTGTTTCATTGTTTTTGTGATTGTTTGCTGCCTGCCCTTACCATTGCCTGTTTTTGAATTAGTCTTTGTCACGACTCGGATACTGTTGTTTGCTCATGTTTTTGACTACAACCTGTTTTATATAATATAATATGGTCTTTTTGAATAAAATCAGGTTCGAAACAGCTCACCAAAGTGATCTTTCTGGGGAGTTCGTTTTGGCTGCTAAACTCCTTTGAGCTTCCATTGGTCCGTGGCAATCTGTGGGTGTGTTCTGAAACTTCAGAATTTTTTTCCCCCCGGTTCGTTCCTCATTCTGCAGAGGTCCTACAGGAGGGCAACCTCTCCTGAATACACTGGAGTGTCGAATAGCTGAACTGCACAAATATATCTCCACTTGTACTATCACTCGTAGACTTTCAGAGAAAGTGATTAATTCCTAGAAATAAATTGCAATGAAACTTGGTGTCGATGACCCGGAGTTATGCAAAAAGTAATGCAGAGAAACATCAGAGACAAGTTTTCCAAAGCCATGAAAAGAATGAAAGGAAAGAGTAAAGAAATAAGGTAGCAATTACCAAATACATGTGTTTCTACCATTCTGCTGCTTCTATTCTTTCAATAAACAAATTTAAAGGGTATACAATAAATTAAATGCCAAACGAATATACAATAATAAACCTTTGTTTTTATCAAAAATAAATCATAACAATATAAAAAGGTGTAACAATTTATCCAGTTTAATAAAATAAATTAACACTAATAAAATAAAGTAACAAACTGACTCCAATGTTTTTTTTTTTTTCACATCATGCTAAAGTTTTCATTACATTCACACTTCCCATAAAGGACTGATTATGAAATGGTTCTTTTGTATTGCAAACATGATACTTGACTCTGAACTACTGCAAATCATTATACTTTTGTCTATAATATTCTGACACCTAGATTGCCTAAACTTCTTCGTTTCATATTTGTTTTGTTAAGGGGATAGGCGCGAGCATCGCGACACATGTTTACGTTAAACTTTAAGCATGGTGGGGGTGTTGGAAAGTTAATTAACAGTATAACATCACTCAGCCTTTTCAAACTTGTTTTTGCCCCGAAATGAAGATAGAAAACATACTTATTAGGGCCTTTAAGGTGGGGGGAACTCTATCTATCGCAATCTCAAGCTGGAGTGCCCAGGAGTTCCTCTAGAGGGCACTCCATCCCAGACCTTTGCCACTGTATCCTGGACTCCATTTCATGCACACCTGTTTCCCGTCAGTAGGATTATTTAGGCAGCATACAAACACACTCACAATTCAAAGTCTTGTTTAGCTGTTTGTAGACATAACTGGGTGTTTGCCTTGTCTTGTTCATACCTTGTCTTGCCTCCTCTCTGTTTATTTATCATGTGTTGGACCCAGCCTGTTTTTGACCACGATCTGTTTCAATAAAAGCTTGCACTTGAATCTCCATTGTCACCCACACCCAGTCCATTACACAATTGCTATGAGCAAGTTAACAGTAGGTTTACAGCTAGCAACCGGGTTAATAATTAATTATAAATTTAGTTTAATTGCACAGACATTTGAAAGTAATATATCACTTCACCACCTTGAGTACTGTTTAGTTTTGATATATATCTGTCATTTTTGGATATATAATTGTACAAAATGTATCTACTATTTATATGTTAAAATAGTTTTTGCCATCTTATGCTCACTTAAAGTTATTCTATTTTTAATATTTTAAAATATCAAAAGAATATATATATTTTTTGTATGGACTATTATATTTTCCATACTGTATTATAATGTTGTGATGCCTTTATTTTTATTTAATTTATTTAGACAAAAGGGTAAATAATCTTCATTTTAGCTATTATATTTTCCCCATTGTCAGAAATAAAAATAAAAGACAACAATTACTTTTAATAATTACTTCAGTGCATTCCTAACATTAAGTATTTTCAGTTACTAATAACATGTTGCAAAGCCTAAAATGGGATCCTCTAAAAAGCATAACAGCATTTTGCTTAGACTAAAGAAATTTTATCAGAACTTTTCAATACTGAGTAAATTGTAGGCTCCAAAATATAAAATATCTCTTGCCTTCTTGAATGAATTTTGTTACAGAGCTTCTTGAAATGCATTCTGGGATTACCCTCTCTTAAATTTTGGTTAGAACAAGATGGCAAAATGCCCGAATCACGCCTACAATGCTGTCTAGGTAGGCAGGAACAGGTCAGAAGTTCCTCATTTGATTCCCAGTACAGCACCTGTCTCAGACCGCTAGACAGATCACAGCTTCCTTTTCCCAGAGGAATGATCTAAATAGAAATGTGTGAAAGAAACCAAAGGGAAAGGAGCGTCTAAGGCTCAGTGCACAAGTGGGCAGGTTTGCAAACGGTACAGTCGCAGCAGTCACAATGAAGACCAAGAGGCACTGAGGTACAGCGGCCCCTTCTTTATAAGATGTTAAAGGTAAAGGCTTTTACTGCAAAACAGAAATTCAACAGCAAATCTACTGACAGCATGTTACATGAGCACAGTTACTCCACGGGAAAGAGAAGAGATGCTATACCACTAAGGCTGGGCAATAATAGAATATTAAATATTTAATATTCCAGGATCATAATTTTGCCATTGTTATAGCATAAACATCATCAAACCGATGAAATCTTCAGATCTTCCAATTTTTCTCTGTGGCGCTGAAACCTAAAGATGTCCAAATTCCGGTCTCCTTGCAACTGATACTCAACTGCTATTGGCTCATCTGTGTTCAATGGGAAGGGCTTACCGATAGGTCAAATGTAATGTTGCAGTTTGACTATTACGTTCTCTTATTGTCATTAGACATTAAACTAGTGACATAAGTAAGTCATTATACGGTTTTTATTTATATTTAAAAAATATATTTACAATTTTAAATGTATAATATAATGTTAATAGTGTTCATTGTCTGGTTGGTTGTGGTGACTTTTAGAGCAAATTCTTAAATACTGATTATACATATATATATATATATATATATATATATATATATTAGCGGTGTAACGATACACGTATTCGTATTGAACCGTTCGGTACGAGGCTTTCGGTTCGGTACGCGGTACGCATTATGTACCGAACGGTTCGTTGGACTAATTAATTATATTCGGAAAATAAATAAAAAATTGTGAAATATAATGATATGCATTCAACAAGGTAGCCAAATAACCCAAACGACATAACAGGTAACGCTATCTGAAGGGCAACGCTGAGCCCAGGGTCCAGCGCCGCGCATACCGCGTCCTGTGTGAAAGACCCTTTAGCCATTTTGCAAAGAGCCTTCAGCGCGTACTGAGTGAGCGAGCGCCTTAGTGAAAACCCAGGTTTTAAGAACATGCTTAATTGAGCCCCGTTACAATAGTCCTTCACGTGCCCATTTCAGCTGGACCGTAATTCCTGCTTTGTTCCAAAAAACATAAGCCAATTGAGTAAAAACACACTCAATAAAAAGAGTTATAGAGTTCCATATAAAAAGTTAAATCTTTGTATTTGTTCATAACTACTACAACAATATAACATTTTCATTTTTTTTGTTTTTGTTTTATACAGTATGCTGCTAAGAAAACACCATAGAAGATGGGTAAAGAATAGCTCCATCATTGTTCAATGATTGTTCAAAATTTATCTGCCAATTTTTTTTTTTTGCTGTTTCTAAAACGTACCGAACCGTACCGTACCGAACCGTGACACCAGTGAATCGTATCGAACCGAACCGTGAATTTTATGAACCGTTACACCCCTAATATATATATATATATATATATATATATTATTCTGAAATGGCTTGTTTCTTAGGGATTTAGATGAAGTGATTCTAAGAATGAGGGCAAGTACACAGCTCATGGCAGATGTTTGATTACAGAGGGTGTGTAAATATAATTTTTGACAGTGAAAAACCACAATCTTGAGCCAGGTGATCTCATGCTCAAAAGCAAATTTACAGAGGCATATCCATTTGTGCTGTATAAATATTTTATGTACCCATCTGTCCTTTTGTAACTATTAGATCAACAGTAATATATTTGCAGTATTTAAAGTGAATTGTGTAATTTTCCATGTATTTACCAAACTGAATTGCAAACAAATAGTTTTCCTAAACACTTACTTCTAGTTGTCTCTGCAGATTAAACTGGGATACTTCTGGGTATTTTAACAAAAAACGTACACACTTACACTTTAAAGATAAACCTGTTGACTTTAAGTAAATGTTTTATACTTCCTGAAAGACAAACACACATAAATAAATGAAGAGCTTTTCTCCAGACTGGCATTCTTCCTATCAGCTGATGGAAAACAAAGCACAATGTTTCCTGACTAACAATGAACAGCAGCATCTCAAGCTGTCGGTTCATGACTTCACTGTTCACCATTAAATCTCTTTCACATGATTCCTGTGTACCAGAAGCTTATGGAAAATACCCAGAGATCTTTCAGTGTGAACTCGTGGCATGCTGGGGCATGTATGATTGTGTGAGAGTCACTCCAGAGCACAAGTTAAATGATGAGGCTGTGCGGTGTGAAGAGGGAAATGTCACATACCCTGCTCACTTTCTCCAGGTCAGCTTCTGAGGAGGTGGGAGAGAGTGGGCTGCTGGGACTGAAGGAGGGAGAGCTCCCCGCACTAGACACGTACTCCGGATCAGGCACATACAGAACCTGCGAACACAACCGCAGCGTTATGCTTCACAAAAACCAGCCAGTAACTGCATGCACGGTTGCACAATCACTACTCACACACACTCACACTGATCAAGTTATGTAAATAAGGACAAACTGTACCTGTAGTGTTCAAAATATTTTATAAAATTATTACAACTAACCCTGACCTGCTCAATAAAACCGTTCATAATTTTATACATTATTTTAAAAATGTATTACTCCATAATATTTAACTTTAAGGACATCTTAAAAAAAGGTTTTGCTAGAATAATTTAAGTTTGTCCCCAAATGTAAAAGTAAAAAAAGTGCTAGGTCAAATACACACACAGAAAAAAGTTTATCACAGTTATGATCCATTGTACATGCCAAGACTATATATATATATATCAATTGATGATTGATAAATAAAAAATAAGGTCATAATGTCAATAAAAAACTATAAATAAATAAATAATCTGTAAAACAAATTCCATTCTAAAAATTTTATTTGAAGCTGAAAAATAACAAATCTGTTCTGAATCTGTCTTTAATATTAAATCAATCCATTTTTTATTATTGCATAATAAATAGCATATTGAAAAAAAAAATATAATAATAATATATATTGGGGTTTTGTCAGATTTAACTTACTTTCCCATTATATTTTTGTCACACTCTCCTGAACACAAATACTCAAATACACCCTTTTTTGAGAGTAAATGTTTTCAGTTCTTCCACCCCAAACTGTTAAATTACAGGGTAGAAATCAGTAATTAAACATCTCAAAGTTCACTGCATCAAACATGATCTCTCCTGGTGCTAATCAGATCTCTGAACACAGAACAGGCTCTACTCGTGTTAGTTTGCAGGGCAGTGCAGTCAGCATGAAGGGGCTGTTCAGCGCTAGGAGGATTACGCTAATGGAAGAAGCCGCAGAGTTTGGTCATGTGATCCACGCTGAGAGCCCTTTCCAGCTGTACTGTGACAGGGCGGTCGACCATCTCCAGAGCCTGACTCTATCTATTAGCCTCTCATTACTGTGCTGCCATGTGAATATCAACGATCCAGACTTCAGCTTTGCTTAACATGTATTTGTGAGGAGATGATGACGCAATACTGGAGCTGTTTAGCAAGAGTTCTTTCATAACTGCTCATGCATTGGCTGGAAAAGAGAAGTCATTAATCACTTCAGATACTACTGTATCTGAGAGATATTATCTGGTTAAATGTCATATTGGCCAATAATTGATATACTGTTGCACTATATTAAACAGAGAGATTGATTCTTTGTCTAAGACTTGGCAGAAATCTAATGGGTAAGGGAGTAGAGCATTGTAATGAAAGTTTGCAAAGTAAACCCAGCCAGGAGTTCAATAATGTGTGAGATTTTTGTAACATTATAACTAACATGAAATCGCATTCACAACCTTTTTACTTCTGTAATGTGATTTATTAAAAAATTACATTCAAGTAGTAAAAACTGAAAGGTTTTGTTTTAATTATTGGCAAAAACAACGGTAGTTTAAAGGTGCCATATGCAAAAATTGAGGTAAAAATATCCATAACATGACCTACACGCATCAAAAGAATGAGAAGAAATAAGGGCGATGATGTCATTAAAAAAATGTTATAGTGAAGTTATAGTGCTGCAGAGATATCAACCTTAATTAGCATTAGCATTACTAGCCCCAGCCCAACAGGTGTCGTAATACCAGTTTCGGCCATGGGAGGCGATATGCGGGACCTGTAAGAAATGAGGTTCGACTCCGAACTTGCAACATTTCTTTTGCATTGGTAAGTTAGATGCTGTTAGTATTTCGCTAGAAGTTTGTTTTATATGTTTGTGTATTTGTTTTCGGGAAGTTATAACATAGAAATGTATTGAAGGCTGTTCGATAAACGTGCTAATGTTAGCGATGGCTAACCGTAGCTGCGTTTGATAATTAGCTAGCTATAACTTAACATTACCCATTTTATTATATCATAACTAACCTGCTCTGTCTAGTCTGTTGGTCTCCGTGTCCTCTTTGCTTCGTGGTTTTTCTGTGCGTGAAAAAATTGATGTGTGGCGTGAAAGCGTGTGAAAAGAGTCAATTGCGTGTGTCTCACGCTGAATGCTTGAGAGTTGGCACATTATTTCCCAAGCAGAATAAAGGACAGATTGATTATTGCTGTTTAGCGTTTGTATTAATCTATGATGTGTCCCTGTTTGCGTACAGGGACATAAAATTAAATTAAAAGTGATACGTGGACCAAGGTGTCTGAGATTGTTCATTTTAAGTAAAGGATCCTAATATTTCGTCCACAACAATATTTAATGAGGTTA
This sequence comes from Carassius auratus, assembly GCF_003368295.1. NCBI lineage: Eukaryota > Metazoa > Chordata > Actinopteri > Cypriniformes > Cyprinidae > Carassius > Carassius auratus. Next base: position 105,577 of record NW_020524085.1, on the reverse strand, counting down.
ACTTATAACTCCTTGTGGTTAGTCTGCACGAGATGAACAAGCTTGTTTGCTTTGCGGCCGCTTTAAATACAAAATAAGCATTCAATCTACGATAGAGTGTATGAGCGCTCACAAATCTTTCTGCAGCGTCGTGAGCAGAGCGGCAAGAGCGATTTTTGACGCTCTAGACGCCGGCGGTGTGAACGCCAGTGTTGTTGTGAAAGTAGGGGCGGAGCATAGAGACTATGCCGTTTCTCGTTTGTTACTCTAGAGTAGACCAATTCACTTTATTGAGGCATACTGCCCCCATCTGGTATGGAATGTGGAGTATGACTTGATTTTTTTTGCCAAAAATTACAGATGGCACCTTTAAAAGGTTATCTAAAATTCCTAAAGAAGAAATAGGATATTCAGAGGAGAAATACACACCTGACCGGGGACCACGTTTCTGGAGAAGAGTTTGTTGAGCTGAACAAGTTCATTGGGAGTTGTGTCAAACTTCAGCGCAATACTGTTCAGAGTGTCCCGCAACTCCACCTGCACAACCAATGCACAAAAAAATGTATAAAATTATATAAAATAACTTTTTTGATCTCACTTTTGAACAATTTAATGTATCACTGCTGAATAAAAGTATTTTGTTTAAAAAGAAGTAACTTATGAACCAAACATTTTAAAAGATTTATATTCAGTTACCTTTTCAAATTATATATTTTTTTCTAATAAACCTTATTATAAACACCTTCTACCACTGTAAAAAGTTAGCCAGAAATAAAATAAAATAAAAAAAGTCACAGAAGGTGAAAAGCTGGCTTAAAAAAATAAATAAAAACGTTTCTGTTTGACACTTAAAGAAAGTGAGAGGGCAAAAACCTAAAAACAAGAGAAATGTTGCATGGTGTGAACATATTCTTCCCCTTTTGCACATCTTGTGTGGAACTTACCGCTGCATCATCAATTCTACAAAACACTGACATGCTAAATTCCTCCTGTACTCTTCATACCGCCACATTACAGTCCTCTAAACATAAACATCTGAGCTCAGGACAGTCTGACCATTATACTATAGATAATGACTTAATCTAAAGAATTCTACTTAGTTCATAGTATGTCTGTTTACTGTATCATGAGTGTCTCATGTGAGGAGGACAGTGAGATAGTCAGACCAAGCAGACACAAACAGAGAATGCAAGCTAAACATTTACATTTGTGTTCCACAAAAGAAAAATCTTACAGGTTTGGGGGGTGAGTAAATTACCTTAGCTCACCCTTTAACCACTTCCCACTAAACAAAGCCACAGCTCTTCTACATGAACACCATGTTGTGACCAATTTTTTTTCAGCATCCTGCAGCATGAGCTCTGTGTTTTTGAGAAACAACATCCAGTTAAAAGAAGTTTAACTTTGAAAAAGATGCCTCAAGATCCTTTTGTTTTGATTGCAAGAGCACCCCCCCCATCTGAATTTCAGCAGAAGTTTTCCGGTTGTATCCAGATTGGAACGTCTACAGTCGATATTCCCAATGCCCCCATGCAAGCAGCGTCCTTTCATCCAGTCTGTCTGGCACAGAACATTGATTCCCTGCGAGAGCCATTTGAAAACGGTTCTTCCGTGGGCTATTTATTTGTAGCTTCTGGACGCTTCATATCAGAGCAAACACAACCTGCCTTCGCTGGACACTAATTTGGACACGCTTGTAGTTGTTAGATGGTGAATATATTTGAGTCCGTTTTTTTCCCCTCCTAATTCAATCTCAGACTTTAGCAGGAAGTCTCGCTGAGGTCTGTCTTTCTTTTTCTAAAGGCAGCCGTGGATAAAAATATCCCCCAATATACAACACGAGCAGTGCCAATAGAGATGTCAGTTGATGCCAGTCGCTTCTGCTTGGAAAAAAGACACACGCAGCAGTAAGAGTCATCAGAACAGTCTAGACAAACTCCATATTTTCCAGACATGGGCGGCTCAAGGGTCCTTCTTTCAACAGCAGAATCAACAATAAAACTACAGATTAATGCAAATACATATTCCTAGTTAAGATACACCAGAGTATCACGGTCCTTACACTGGCTTCCTGACACATATGAGTATCAAGGTTAATAATCTACATAAACAATTCTTCCAGCAAGTAGTATACTTTGCTAATATAAATATACGCTGCTGTTCAGCTACTTGACACTAATAGAATCTGCAGGCAGAGGCACATTTTACGATGGGTTCAAACGTGGCTCACCCATTCTGAATTTAGACAGGTCAATCTCTTGAGTCATGAGAATCAAGACTAGTGATGTCTAGGGTTGGTTCCAGACCTAGGGATGAGCTCCATACTGCTTGGGACATCATGGCTGCCGTGGCATGAGAGTTGCCATAGTGACGCCATCATTACTACCATGGTACATGAATATGACAATCATTCAATACTATTGTAAATATCTGAAACCACTGTATCTCCAAAGTACTTTTGTACTTGCTCGAGGTGTCTTCGATGTCCCAATAGCCTGTTTTGGCAAATGTCAGCAGGAGGTCAAGGGTCAACTGGTGAGCCTGGTCACAAACATTCACTGCCTAAAGCTCTTCACATTGACCCTAAAAGTATTTAAAATAGCTCGGCCATGTGATGAAGTCTCATATAAGTGTCATGTTTAGTCAGAAATGTATTTTTAAGAGCTTAGAAGTGACTGTTGCATGATTTGCTGATGTTGAATACGAATCAATACCATTATAAATATGCACAGAAAGTCTATTTACTTTGTGCACAGAATGCATCATGCATAATGAGACCATAAGCTTTAATCACTAACTAGGTGACTTCATTGCTGTTACAATGACTTTAGCCGAGTCAGAGTACTGTAGGAATCAACAGACTCAGGAAGCATTAAAGCAGATGCTGAATCCTTATTGTTTCTCTCCAATGAGATCTCAATCTCTCTCAATCTTTCCTGGAGTCCAACCACACTTTTTTTTTTAACTGGCCACAGACCAGCCAATGGTGGGACTCCCGTTGACCCGCAGAGCGTTATTAGTGACTGACCAGTTTAGCTCTCCTTCAATGCCTCTTGAGGTCAAGACAGCTTCTTGAGAAAAAAAGCAGACAATTACCTGTGGCAGGAGGTGAGGCTTCCACAATAATGCAGGCAGTTTTTCAGAAAGTGTCTAAAAATGAAAATAATTTTTAAACTGCCATGCAATGAAAGTCAGTGGTGTCCAAAACAACACAAGACCCACTGAGTTTCATTGTATGGATGAAAACAATGAAGCCACAAAAAAAAAACAATGGCATTTTTGGAATGACAAGAGGATGAGTAAATGATGACAGAATATTCATAAATAGAATATTGGATAAGCTATCCATTTAAAGATGATTTGTGTGTTCAAGGTCATGCATCATGTCCAATAATTATCAAAACATCTTCTCAATATCACATCCATCACTCCATCTTTGCAGCGGTGTGATGTGCTTTGGAGTGGAAGACTGCAAGGCAAGCTGGAAGACTGAGATATGAGTGCCCTATCTGCCAATCTCTCTTATGTTAACCCCCACACCCCTCACCAACAACCGCCACAAACAGCCTCATGACACGCTGTTTATGCCCTGTGACAAATGCTCTGCTGTCATCTTGCACACTTTTCATGCTCTGCAGAGGAAAACAAAGGCCCTGTCAATCACTTCTGGCCGACAGAGACAGATCTTCAGCTTGTGTTGGGGGGAGACGGGTGTGAGACAACTGCTCAGATCCGAGGGGAGAGCAGAACCGTGTGGAAACAGAGCCGTGACAGTAACAGCAGCAGCAGCAGAACGTGAAGATGAACAGAGCACGTCAACTACACCAGCGTCCAACCCCACAGCTACCTGATGCCAGTTTTGAACCGGAACTGATGCCTCTTTTTTCAGCGTTAGTCTCAAACAAATGAATATAATTGAGAATTCATATATCTGTGTGAATCTGTTTTTTTTGCTGAATATGTAAACAATGATTAAGTCACAATGACACAATTATAATTGATCACAATGGTTGATTAGTCTATGGAAGTTAACAACTGAATAGTTCAGATTAATTATTAATAATTATTAAAGCTTTTTTTTTTTTTTGCAGAAATGCTTTCATTAGCATACTGACAGCATGCAGCGCTTTGGAATTATTTTTTTTAGAAAAGTGGTTAATTAATGTACTGTATATATTAATCAACGTTCAAATGTTTGGGGTCAGTACTTTTATTCAGCAAGGATGCATTAAACTTATCAAAACACATCAAAGACATTTAAAATTGCTTTTTAATTTAAATTAATGGTGTTATTTTGAACATTCTATTCAGCAAAGAATCCAAAAAAAATTATATTTCCACAAAAATATAAAACAGCACAAACTGTTTTCAACATTGATAATACAACAAAATGTTTCTTGAGCTGCAAATCAGCATACAGAAATAATTTCTGATGGATAATGTGAAACTAAATACTGGAGTAATGATGCTGAAAATTCAGCTTTGCCATCACAGGAATAAATAACATGTAAAATATAAGTAAGGTTATTTTAAATTGTAATAATATTAGACAACATTCATATTCTTACTGTATTTTTAATAAAATAAATGCAGCCTTGGTGAGCACTAGACTTTTCAAAAACATAAAAAAATCGTACCCAACCAAAAATAATACACATTTTAAACTATACAAACCTCTGATATCAAAAAGACGCTTAGTTAAAAGACTTTGGATTAGGGATGGGTCACAATTCTACTAATCAAAAATCAAAGTTGATTAACATAGTGTTATTCTTATACATATATTTAGTTTTAATTTTAATAGTCCCTTTCTAGTTGACTTTGCATGTCTCTACTTTGAATGTTAAAATATGTTTTCAAAACTCATGATCATACGATATGATGTAAACAAAGACTGGCTGTTTCTGAGAGATGTTATCAGATTCCCTGACTGAGCACCAGCTCCGGAATCAGCACCAGCACCATATCTTGGTGGAAAAGCAGTATGACTCCAATTTTCTTGCTAAATGACAGCTCTAGCTGCCAGCAGTTTCCTCTTTCCACTTCCAGGCAGAACTCCAGATCTCAGCTCAACCCACACGCTCCTCTGTTACCAGGGAGAGAGATGAGAAGTGTTCTGCTCGCAGCTGGAATTTGAGGGTCATTTCAAGAACACAACAAGCTGTTAAGACAGGCAACCGAAGCTCACGCGGTCTCTCTCTCTCTCGCTTGGCGCACACGCTTGCCAAATCAATAGAAATGCAAACGCAGAAAGGAAGGTCATTCAGCAACACTCTGCTGGAACGCATGCAGACCGGTGAAAATAAACAGGCTGATGTAAACATTCGCACGGATCCATGCAGCGTCTATCCATCCTAAACGGTGACGAAAACACACATGCTCTCAAATCATTCCTGTGGATACACACACACACACACAGAGTCCTCGTGCAAACTCTCAGAGAAATCTCGCAGGTACATGTGGAAAAATCCTTTGAGTAAACAGCGCCAGGAGTATACCTGCAAGACACAAGCCTATAACACACAGCACATGCAAAGAAATAACAAGGAAAGTGGTTGATGTTCCCACTTACGGAATACTGGATGGTGCCCTTCGGTCTCTGGAATGACATTCGCCTTCCATCCTTCTTCTCTGGCGTCTTCTTCTGACCGGTATCTGAAAGCAAGCGAGGGAAGGTTCTCATTATGTTCATGTTCTGCTCTCCCCTCAGCTTGACACAAGCTGCCGAGCTCTCAGCCTCGACCGATGGCTCATCCGTCAACAGCGAGTGTGAACGAGCGATTCTGGTGAGCCAGAGAATGCAGCTTCTCTCTCTCTCTCTCTCTCTCTCTGTCACCCTCCCTGTCTACCTCCCTCCTTTCCCCACTGTCTCCCTCTCTTTCTCTCTCCCTCAGCATAATGACAGCCAATGTGTCTTCACCTTGCAATGCCTTCTGCTGCTGAAAATGCTGTAAAAGATAGAGACCACCAGAGAGAGAGAGAGAAAGACAGGGAGAGACGTAGTGCTGCCACCTGACAGTATCACATTTGTGTTGGGTGTCTTTGAAGTCAGTTTCAACGCCTGCGTTATGTAAAGCTAATAGGGCTATGTTTACGTATTGGCACTGATTTTCTGATTCAGTTCTGACATCAGTGAATCTGAGTTTGCACACTCACACGAATATGGTATATATAATATAACTATTAGAGGAATAAAATTGTCTTGAGAACTATTAGATATGTTCTGGAAATTGCCTAACATACATTAATCTAGCATTAATTTTTTATTTTTTTTAATGTTTTTGGAATAAGTCTCTCTGTGCACTAAGATAGTATTTATCTGATCTGTAAAAATAGAAACATTGTGAAATATTATTGCAATTAAAAATAACTGTTTTCTATTTTAATATAAATAAATAAAATTACTTCAGTCTTCAATGTCACATTCATAATAACCCTTCATAATCATAAGAATAATCGTACTGCATTTACAAATAGCAGTTGATTGTATTCATCAAACTATTTAGTGCTGATATAAAAACTTACATAAAAAAGGACCGAACTGTCAAGGAACTTTGACATTAGCAACATCTACAAGTGGTGTGCTACAAATAATGTTTAGGCTAACAAAAAAAATTTGCTCCTCTATTGTAAAGTCATACATTAAAAAAAATCAATATCAGATTATTAAAATGAAGTCTGCGATCATGTAACCCAAATTTATATTCAGCACTGATGTGTATGCATATAGGCTCATGGGTGTTTGTGTGTATGTTCAGGGTAATGAGAACAATCTTAGTAGTTTCCCCACATGTTCACTTTGCTTCTGGCGCTCCGTCCGTCTTCACATTAAAATTAACTCCAGAATCCGTCAAACAGGTTCTGCACTTGTGACAGTGTGACAGAAAGATGTTCAGCTGTGTAGCCATGAGTCAAAGTCGTCCTGCTATTTCTGTGTTCACAGCAAAGGGATGGCAGCGAAAGAAACCAGGCCAGTTCAAGCACTAACACAATCATTGATGTTTTATCCAGCGCTTTGCTGCTTTCACACCTCTGTTTGAGAGAGTAACCTGACAAACAGCAACAGTGGCTGATCTCTCTGTGTTTACAGTTCATGTCACTGAATGAGACGTATCAAAGAGTTTCCCTAAAATAATGTCATAGTACCAGGTTTCTTTAAGTACCGGTGGTACCGAGTACCCGGTCAACCCGGTTCTTGACACATACAGGGCTATGATTTCCGCGAAGCAGAAAATCTCAAAATCCAGATATGAAAATTAAACCTAAATTTTAATATTGACAGTCATGGAATTTGTCAAAGTTAAATCAAATCAAATCTCCATATGGACCAGTATCTGTTAATGTTAAGCCGCAAAAGTTGATTTAAATACGAATCCTGCATGTTCTTCGCGTCTCTGTGTGAATGAATGAATGACAGAGACGTGCTGGTTTGTTTACTACATAGACTGAAGCGCGTGATGCTTGCAGTAATTTCGGCATCTGCTGTCTCAATGAGGACATAAATACATAAACAACATCACCAGAACTCACTTCTGCTGGTTTCGTCTGGTCAAAGGAGAACTAGCCCCCCAACTGAGCCTGGTTTCTCCCAAGGTTTTTTAAAGGAACTGCCTTTAACTATCATTTTGCATTATTGACACACTGTTTTCCTAATGAATGTTGTTCAGTTGCTTTGACGCAATGTATTTTGTTTAAAGCGCTATATAAATAAAGGTGACTTGACAAGCATTTTACCGTGTCAGTTTAAAGGTATTCACATCAAAACTTCTAAATAAAAGTTAATTTTTTACATAAAGGCATTGTGCTAGAAATATTACCTAGAAGTAAAAAGTTTATAAAACTATTTATGAAAGAAATAAATCACACAATTTTTCTTCCATGTTTTAATTTTAATAGCAAATCCCCTTTATTTACCAAAAAATAAAATGTGTTTAAATTTAATTAATTAAAAGACAAATTAAATTTGGGTCAAAGTTGTTTAATGTTTTTAATAATTATATTACTTGTAGAAAAACTTTAAACACAATTGTAAATAAGTATAAAGAATGGCATTGTTTTTTTATTTTTAGTGAAAAACTGTTTTTTTTTAATTAGCATATTTTTGTGTTTTGCTTTGGTACCGAAATTGGTTCACATAACCGTGGATTTTCACTGGTATCGGTACCGAATACTGAAATTTTGGTACCGTGACAATACTAAAACAAACATACCTATTTTGCTGTCAGGAGTGGGCGAGGCTTACGCGAGTGAACTAGGGGTGTCCCAGACTAAGGATTATCATAGTTGAATCGGAATTTTAGAATCTTGCCGATATTCGACTGACAAAATTTCCGGCGGGACAAAATACATTAACAAGAGTCAAGTCAGACATTCGACTAACATACAGGAAAAATGTGTAATGAACACCTTGCAGATATAAACGGGGTAAATAATGTTTTATGTTTTGATTAACATATAGTTAACACTTAACGTCGAGGAAACCATAACAAATATATATATTTTTTTTTTTTACAATAGTACTCTCATTATAACGTTAGCCTAAAATGTTAGCAGTTAATGTTATGCATTTCTGTTTTGAGCTCAACAAGCTAAAGATGACCATTAGATTGACGCATTTGATAGCAAGTTTTTAATCAGTGGGATTCAACTCATAATTTCATATAGAATACACTTTGTTATTTATGCAACATTACGTTAATATTAAGAATGATAGGATTTTGCAAAAAGGGCCCGAATGCACATGAACATATCATAATAAACATATTCTGCTGCCAAGATGCACCTCTATTGGTCACGGATTATGGAAAGTGAAACATAAATCTGTAGGGGTGGTTGGATTATTCACGCACTTTAAAATATTAATTTGAAGCTTCTTTCTTTCCAGATTCTTACAGCTTTATCATACTAGGTTGTATATTAACTTTGGGAGAAAACTGATAGTTCTATGTGAAATCAGACATTTGAGCTCCCCATATAGTCAAAATGGCATAATCAATAACACCCCGCGAATCTTCGACTGTTAGATTGGTAGTCAAATCAGGCACCTCTAATCAAAGCATCGATTCATCGATGATTCGCAGTGGTGGACAGTAACGGAGTAGCTTTACTTCGTTACTGTACTTAAGTACATTTTTCAAGTATCTGTACTTTACTGGAGTAGTTTTATTTTGAGCAACTTTTACTTTTACTTCACTACATTCCAAAGCATAAAATCGTACTTTTTACTTCACTACATTTCATAAAACGTATCGTTACTCCCTATAATATCACGTGCTCCGACACGCAGAAGCGGTGTCTGATTCATCATGAACGAACTGAATCTTTTCAAAATAAACTTTTAAATCGGATCGCGAATCACACCAAACGATTCGTTTACGAATTAGAATGATTCGATTGCAGCTGTTCTGGAGTCGATCACTCACTGATTCAAATGAACCGTTTAGTGCGAGTCACCAGAAGTAAGAACCGGGAGATCTTGTGAGCGTGCGTGCGTCTGACGTTGCTAAAAGTAAGTTATTAATGTCGAAATTTTGGATTAATTATTGTAACTGAAAATCATATTTAGGTCAAAACTGTCAGTTGTTTGGAAACTAAATCCGTTGTAAAGAGTGATCTATTTAAGCCCACTGAAATGCTCGAGTGCAGAAGATGCAGACACATCAATTCTAGGTAAAAAAACAACAACAACAACAAAAACCCATAAAATAACACAGATTAAATACAATAACTCGTGCACGTTCAAATTCACCGCTGCCGTAATGTTAACAGTTTTATTAAAATGTCCTTACGTCTGTTTTTATATTGTTTATCGACAGTAACGTTATACATATGTATATTGTTTGGATTAACTAGACGAGTAGACAGACATGAATGTTCATCGTACTGAAAATAAGTAAATATTGTTAGCTGATGCTAACTGTCTAGCTAACAAGCTTGTTGGTGCTAAGTTGATGTAATTTTTATAAATAATGTCCAAATATTTTTATTCAGCCACCTATATATATATATATATATATATATATATATATATATATATATATATATAGGTGTTTTTGGGTGTTTTTAAGCCACAGACAAGATTTGAGAAGGAAAAAATAATTATCTTTATTTACATTTTTTTTTTTTTTTTTTTTTTTTTTTTTTTCGTAAAATGTTCTTCCTAACTTCAGGCCTTATTATCATGTCATATATACAGTACAGACCAAAAGTTTGGACACACCTTCTCATTTAAAGAGTTTTCTTTATTTTCATGACTATGAAAATAGTAGATTCATGCTGAAGGCATCAAAACTATGAATTAACACATGTGGAATTATATATGGAATTATATACATTTCAAAAAAGTGTGAAACAACTGAAAATATGTCATATTGCAGGTTCTTCAAAGTAGCCACCTTTTGCTTTGATTACTGCTTTGCACACTCTTGGCCTTCTCTTGATTAGCTTCAAGAGGTGGTCACCTGAAATGGTCTTCCAACAGTCTTGAAGGAGTTCCCCGAGAGATGCTTAGCACTTGTTGGTTCTTTTGCCTTCAGTCTGCGGTCCAACTCACCCCTAAACCATCTCGATTGGGTTCAGGTCCGGTGACTGTGGAGGCCAGGTCATCACTCTCCTTCTTGGTCAAATAGCCCTTGATGCCTTGAGTGAGACTCTACAATTTTCATAGTCATGAAAATAAAGAAAACTCTTTGTATGAGAAGGTGTGTCCAAACTTTTGGTCTTTACTGTAATTTTGATATTCTGTAAAACAACAAACTTTAAAATACTTTGTTCTTACTGGTGAAAATCAGATGGTCATCTCTTTTCTCTCAGGTACATCACAGTGTAAGCTTCACAGTGAACATTACTCTCATCAGCGTAGTCCATATCAACAACAAAAATATATCTTGACTCCATATAGTGGTTATTTTGAAAAAATCCAAGGTATTTTGAGCAGTAGGATTATAAAAAGAATATGTGCTAATATAAAATTAAATTAAGTAGCCTATATAAAATTGCAAACATCTATCTTGCAGTACTTTTTTACTTAAGTACATAAAAACTCGAGTACTTTTGTACTTTCACTTGAGTAAAATTGAAAAAGGAGTACTTTTACTTTTACTGGAGTAATATTTTACCATATGTATCTGTACTTTTACTCAAGTACTTGATTTGTGTACTTCGTCCACCACTGATGATTCGGGGTCACCCCTAGAGTGAACAAATGTAGCTGCGCGAATGCACGTTACACAGAATGAGCGCAATAGTAGCACAATAATTATGGGTGAAATAAACATTTTGATAAAATATTTGTTGTTGGACATTAATTTTATCTTTTTTAGAATTTTAAACCTAAATATGTGTATTTTTATGATAGCTGTAACTGTAAAGGGACTATTGTAATTGACAAATCAAACGTAAGATAGCACAGTCCGAATTACTAAGATCAAATTAGTTAATGTGTGTTTCTTGTACCTGTAAAAATATAGTCATTTTCTTTATTATAGATTTTCATTTTTAATTAAATGATTTTAACTTTTAATTAAGTTATTTTAATGCTTTAAAGAGCAGTTTTAGATTGTAATGTTCTGCTCTCTGTTCTGCAAAACTATAAAAGGTACAGATGTCATGAAACCAGAGAGAAAGGCTGCATGGCTAGTAACTGTAAAAACAGTCAAATAATAGTATGTGAAAGATTCAGTGGTAATATCATTAAGTTCCTATTGGTCAGTGTTAGAGGAACTCAGCTTTAGCCTGACAATTAGCCTGCTTTACACCAGGTTATTTTCCCAGCAGAAGTTGCCACAGTGACTAAGCTTGATCTAGGCCTATATTAAATTTGATTTGTGGAACCAAATCATTTGACAATGAGTCAGACTAACTGAAATAAGCCTGGCTTATCTGGTAAACTTGTTTTATGAAACTTGTTTTATTAATTTTTTTTCAATGCATCATATTGCATCGAATCACATTGTGTTGAATCAAATCGAATCAAAGTCGAACCGCACTGCATCGCAATGGGGTGAATTGTATCGTATCGCATCAGTAGCTGCTTCATATGTATCTTTAATGTATTGTATCGTTGGATATGCATCAAGATGCATGACGTATCGGCCTCAGTCATGGAGATGCACATCCCTAATACACACACACACACACACACACACACACACACACACACACACATTAAATATCTCTATCTATCTATCTATCTATCTATCTATCTATCTATCTATCTATCTATCTATCTATCTATCTATCTATCTATCTATCTATCTATCTATCTATCTATCTATCTACATACACACAAACACACATATATAAGGTGATAGTATGTTATATGGTGATATATATGCTAATATGCTAATGTCTATGTATTCCAGTACAGCAGCATTGCCCGAGGAATGAGTCACAAAGAGAAACAGAGTGAGCAAACACACACACAGCAGAGATAAGTTCTATGAAAAATGGTGAAACTGTCTGGAACTGAACCCTCACATGTGTGTGTATCATCTGCTTTTCACACGCTGAGATAAGAGCTGCCACATTGAAACTAAACAAAGAGCCCAATGTGTGTCTGAGAGACACCGAATCCATCGTCGACGATGGATTTGGTGTCTCTCCATAAACAAAATAAGACAAATCTCTTGAATAAATATGCATTTGTTCTCAGTACCCACGACACACATTGGATCTGATCACAAATCCAGTGAGCTGCATTGCTGCCTACATAGGCAGCATTCTAGTTCAAGTGAAACCTCTTAAGTCAGTGATTTGGAACACTACACAGGCAGCTCACTGTGTTTTGGAACAGCCATTGTATTGTGGTTCACTGAATATCTAGCATTTTGTGTCCTAAATATAATGGCCACTACTAATATTCAGTGGTCACATAACATAGGTGGGAAATATGGGACAAGTCCACAAGCTGTTCCCTTTTTCCTTTCAGTTGCAAATGATATAATATTATTCATGAGCCAGATACATTTGTAACATTTTACCTATTTTGTAACAAAGTAACACTAATTGTACATGGCCTTTCATTAAATAAAAAACAAAAACAAAACAAACAAAAAAACTGTCCTAGTATGAACTATATAACACACTGTAAAGTATATGCATGTGATGAATTAGCATGATTTTAATGCTTTTGCTAATATGACTGCATGCCGTTATCAAGTTCGCATTCTTTCTTTACATATATTAGTGCATGTAAAAGCAACATGTAACTGATATCCGTAACCATGGCTGTGCATCATGTATTTACATTTAAACACACATTATTTAATATAACAATAGGATTAGTCTAATCTGATTTCTGACTAATGCTAATAAAAATATCTGTGTCAAAAAATAATCTTTTGTGCAAAAATGTTAGTAAAAAATTAGATTTTCATGACCATATTCCATCCCCTCTTTTTTTTTTAGGCTATACTGTACCTTTAAGACTTCTATAATAACCACTGACTATACGTTCACACCACCGGCTTCGAGAGCGTCAAAGTGACCGGAAGTCATTGATTTTCAATGTAAACCGGTGTCGAGCAGCGGCGAGGAGCAGCGGGGCACAGCAAGACTTGAACGTAGCAACCAATCAGAACGTAGAAGTCCATCGCTTGAGAGGAATACAGAGAACGCGACACAATGGAGGACAGGTTGATTTTTCCTGTTTCGCGTTTGCAATAATCGATGATGTGTCTGTCTGTTTGCGTACAGGGACATAAAAAAATTAATTAAAAGCGATACATAGACCAAGGTGTCTGAGATTGTTCATTTTCCTGGTGAGTTGCTGATGTGCAGTAACATAATAGGAATAATAATATAATGATATAATATAGTATATAGTACTGTAGTTCCAGTTTACTTTTAAACTAATTTCCCTGATTATACTTACATTAAGTAATGTTTATACTTGATTATATTTACTTAAGTAGCATTTTCAATGCAAGAATATTACTTGCATCATCAAATGCATTATTGCATTGTATTTTTACAGTGCTTTATACATTATTAGGTAAAGGATCTTAATACTTCGTCCACAACAATATTTAATGAGGTTAACTTATAACGTTACCCTCCTTGTGGTTAGTCTGCATGAGATCAACAAGCATGTTTGCTTTGCGGCCGCTTTAAATACAAAATAAGCATTCGGTCTACATCAGAGCGTCTGAACTCACAAATCTTTCTGCAGCGTCGTGAGCAGAGCGGCAAGAGCGATTTTTGACGCTCTCGACGCCGGCAGTGTGAACGCACTGTGAGACTATACAATTCAGACTGCGGGGAATTATTTTTAGACCAAATAAATTTTGAATCCATCTTAGAGCATTTTTAATTTCTAAATTTAGAATTAATTTATAAATAAAATATTTATTTAATAATAAAAATAAAAAAATATTATACAAATATCAAATTTAAACAGTAAAACTATGAAAAATATAATTATTTTATAGTTTTATATTTATTGATGGTGACAGAAATATTGTGGAAAGTTCTTTAAAAACTTTCAGATGCAATTTTACATAGTTTATTTAACAAAACACAGTATGTCTAGATTTACACAGTGTTTTTATTTTTTAGGTTGCAAAAGAAAAGCAAAACTCTCCCATTTTACACCAGTGTAAACCTAATGAATTGATGTGTCATGTCTTCTCACCTAACGAATATATCTGGAATGACTAAATGTGTTTCTGAACAAGCTGTTATCGGTCAGTTTTAATGTTAGAATAAGTTAAGAAGAGTACATGTTACATCAGACTTGTTACTACAAACATACAATGAAAATCCTGTTTCATTATGACCCCTTTAGCAAAGGGAGAAGTAACAGTCATGGGAAAAACATGGCAAAGTTGCTCACTGAACCGAACAGCTCAAAGTCCCCAGCAGTTGTCACGGCCCAGACTGTCACAGTAGCTGGTGTGTGTGTGTGTGTATGTTTGCTGGGACTGCAGTTTGGATGCCGGAATCCACACGGCCTGTTCCTTTCCCTCATTAACACCCACCCCAGGTCAATTAATCAAACCCCGATCCTGTCAGTGGCTCCGTGTGTGTCACCCGCACCAAAGCCTCTCATTAGCACTCACTCCAGGGTGACTAATCGCAGCAAGATCCCTCCATCCACTCGGTTATTGCTTTAGTGAGCACTTTATAGTTTGCAAATCAAATAAAGCAGTGGCCAAAGTCTGCCTCTATGCTGCTGTCATGAGTTAAAGTAATCGTGTGAGAACTGCTGAAGATATCAGAGTTTGGTAGGAAGGTTGAATATTGATTTGAACAAGGGGATACTTGTTGATTAAGCAAGAATCATTACTATTTAAAATATTCTATCAAGGAATACAACACTAAAACATAATAAGAAAAAGGCATGGTATTTAAAAAAATAGTACTTTAATGTTAAACACACTTTATTGCTCACTGCGTTATCATATCAGTTATTTTATTTTTTTATATTGTGTAACATGAATCGGATGATAAATTAAAAAAAAGCCAGTGCAAAAATGATTCAGAGATTCATTTCAAGTCTATATGCATGTCGACGTTTCATGTGGCGATATAAGAAAAAAACTATTACATTTATGTATTATTTATGAAAAAAAGACAATGAAAATGAATTAACATTTAAATAAATGTAAATGCACCCAAAACAGTCAAAAGGCAAATTTCCAGTCCCTCTGAAGTAAAAAGAACAAAGGAGAAAAAAATTAACGAAAATTAAGGAGAGAAAAAAAAAACAATATAAGTAAAGATTATCCAGCTTGGTATATTCTATAATATATTCTATATTATATTATAATGGGAGGTATGATGCATGATTTCTAAGACATGACCTATGATTTACATGGCATAAAGAACGAGACTTCTTCAAATTTATTGGCATGACTAAAGAGCACATTGGGATGAGACGTGACATCTAGCTCAACACTTCACTTCAGCAGAGACGCTTTACTATTCTTCATCTCACTGCTTGTGGCAGCTTTAATGCTAAATCCATATCCACCATCAGGAAAGCAGGACAAATAATAGAGGTCAGAGGGGAAAAAATAGGAGCTGAAAGATCAGCCGCTGTGCTGCAGGTAAACAGCTCCCTCGGCCTGAATGCTCGGTCAGAATTTAAAAGGTTATTGAGTAGAGGGCAAAGTTTGATTCACTGAGCGTCAACCCTTCCTGCTACTTTAGCATGTAGTCTAGACGAGCACAAGATAAACACCACTGGGGCAACAACACTTTTGAGCAATCAATGAAGTTCAGAGGTGATGTCCATGGAGTCAATGCTTGGTTTGCATCCAAGTTCCAAACAAAACAGAAAATAATCAAATTCGATGATGTACCTTTCATTTGTTAAATATTTAATAAGCAAAAAATGCACTTCAACATGATTATATATAATATAAACTATATATATTTTTTATTTTTAAGCTAATTTACATTTATTACAGATAATTATCCGGGTTATTTTATATATATTTTATTAGTAAAAAAAATTTTTTTATATATAAAACAATATATATATAATGTTACTTTAAATAAAACAAACTTCAACTGAAATAAAATAAAACATATTTTAAAAAGTAATTTTTATTTCAGTTAGTTACCAAAAGCAACATCTCCTTGTTTAAGTTTAACTAAAATAACTAATACTGAAATAAATATTAATAAAAATAACATAGACTTAAAAAAACTATAATAGTATATATAATTGTATTAGTACTATATATTTTTTTATTATATTACATTACAATTACAACTAAATGTTAATTAAAATATATGAATATTAAATTGATTTAATAAAAACTATAATAGAATCGGAACTGTACTAAATTAACACTGTTAGTACATCTATTTGATACATCATATATACACCCTGTACATTATTATGTAAATGTAATAAATAATAATAATAATAATAATAATAATAATAATACTAAAAAATATATTTTTTAAATTTACTACATGTAAAATATATGAATATTATAACATTTTATAAATATTATTAAAATATTTTTAGATATAAAATAGTCATTAGGATGCATTTCTAGTCATTGTTTAATGTGTTAACCTGTTAACTGTCACTCACGTTTTTGAAGATAGACATGAATGTGCATGATACAAACCTAAATTTTTTATAATTCATGACTGAAAACATTTTGTAACATGATTTTGATGTGCTATTTACATGGTAATGCGATGTCTGATTTTAAAATGGGTTTTGAAGGATGAATTTTGAGATTTTGTGTTTTCAAGTGATATATAACTTCTGATGATTTCTAAAATGTGATAGAGAAAAAGGCAACGAGGAAGTCCTTTTTTTAAACAAAGGTCAAAACTCTTTTTGTAATGTAGATTTCTGAGGGTGCACTCTTGTCATAAATTCATCTATTACTTTTCCTACATAATTTTTAACAAAAAATATTGGTAAAATATATATTTGGGAGTCTTAGACCTTTCCAACGATATATAGTTTGCCAAGATTAGATTAGATTTGATTGTAAAATAGTATAGTCAACGTAGGCTGACATTTAACAGGTTAAATTATATAATATATATTAATTTACATTTAATAGATTCAAATATATATAAGTAAGAACTAAATACCACACTATTATCATTATCACAGGGGAAGTTGTGGCTTAGTGGTTAGAGAGTCTGACTCTCCTGAGGTTGTGGGTTCGAGTCTCAGGCCAGCAATACGACGATGGAGGTCCCCTTGAGCAAGGCACCGAACCCCCAACTGCTTCCCGGGCGCCACAGCATAAATGGCTGTTCACAGTGTGTGTGTGTGTGTGTGTGTGTGTGTGTGTGTGCACTTTGGATGGCTTAAATGCAGAGCACAAATTCTGAGTACGGGTCACCGTACTTGGCTGTATATCACAAATAATAATACATGTGGCCTAGATAGACAGACAGTTTTGCAGATAAAAGATCATGCCATGCTAGCTTCAGTTCTAACTGTTTTGGCATCCACACGTGACCTCTTGGGTTGGCCCAGCACAGAACTGGCTAATGCACCAAGGAATTAGTCTTAACTCAGTAATGAAAACACACCCACTCCCCCCATTCATCTTTGGGGGTGATCTAGAGAAAAGCAGGACATGTCTTGTGCCTCCCACGTCCGTCTAAAGCCAGTCCAGATGTATGCTAATGGACTCCTTGTGCTTCCAGCACAGCATCAGTGCAGCCCACTCAATCTTTAGACTGGTCCATCTCCCGTAATGAGGGGCCAGAAGCGCTCCAGAAAACGTTGTGCCAATATTTCAATGTTCTGCATGCACATTTACAAATAGACAGACTTCTGAAATTCCAACACAGAGCATTTGGGGCTGATATCATATTATTAATGACTAATAAATGAAAATATCTGATAATGTTTAGGGGTGCTCCGATCACGATCGGCCGATCGTTATGCGTATCTCGTCAGTAAAGCCGGTTCTCTAATCAGCGGTTAATTCCATCAGGTGCTTGATTTCACATAGAGCAGCTGTTACTACACAGAGCCGTTGTTAATAGAGCTCGAATAGGCCGATCGTGATCGGAGCACCCCTAATAATGTTTATAATGATTATAATATTTATAATGATTATAAATAAATGAAATTTTTTGCATGAAAAAACTGTAACACTTATCAATCCTCACTGCATTTAAGGAATGCTTCATTTTGCAATGCAGAAATGTGATTTCCCACAGTCAGTTACGCTTTACACAAGGATGTGCTCCATTTGTTTTGAACTCTGTGTTTTTTAATCCATTTATGCAAATAGGCTTACATGGTGCCATCAGCATTGCACTGCTTTGATAAGTGTCACATGGAAAGGACAGCAATATTGTTTTCCGCAGTTATCCTTTTATGTGTCTAACTGAAGGTTGTGGTGAACCGGTGGTGCAATGTTATTCCCTGTACTTTGGCAATTTCACAGGAGTCAAATCCTTGCAATTTACTCTTCTCTGGCCTAGAATTCTATTGTATGACCAAAATCTTACAGTTGTTAAGGTAATGTAACAGTATACATCACACAAGACAGCTCTGGTAATGCAACAAAAATGTGTTGATTTTTTGTTTTGATGGTTTGATTACCCACATTTTTTTTTCACCATATGTCTGTTCTAGAGACATTTTGATTCACTTTTACTTAGCGATGATTTTGCCTTATGTCTGTTCTAGACACATGTTACAGCTTTTTGATAAAACTCTAACTGGTTTCCTTTGGAAATGTTTCAAATTCACAGTGAATGCATTTATGAGTGTAAAGCATGTCTCTGTGTGTCAAATCATGATTAAAATAGAAATTGCTAAATTGATCCAATAAATCCTGATAGATTTTTTTTTCTGCACAGCCCTAATATATGCATTATATATGCATCATTCAAATAATTTGGAATGTTCTATACATCAAACAATCTTGAAAAAAAATAAAAACAACAGTTTCCACAAAAATATGAAGCAGCGTAACTTTTGTCAACATTGATAATAATAAGAAATATTTCTGAAGCAGTAAATCAGTATATTAGAATGAATTATAAGGATCACTTAAGACTGCTGGAATAAATTACATTTATACTGCAGAATAAACAGCATTTCAAGCCTGCAACCAGATTAAACATGTCTATCATCATACAGCATATACCATCATGCCTCCCAGTCATCCTTTGGCCTAATTAGGGCTTGCAATTAACCTGACTCATGGCTCACTGTGACAAGAATACATAACACAGAGTCTGCTGTCGATGTAAGTGTTCACAGCACTTGGGCTTTCTTTACAAAACTGCAGTTCAGACATGTATCCATGGACTATTTTAAGCTCTATCAGTGCCAATACAACACGATAGGTTCCCACAGAGATTGGCCAATAGAATTACATTGCCTTATCAGTTGTTTAATGATTATTTTTTAAATCAATGACAATGAATTTAAACATTTTTACTCGCATTATTCCAAATCTGCATGATTTATTATTATTATTATTATTATATTATTATTATTTTGGTCACAAAATTCTCATTGTTAACTACACATTTTGCCTCAATAAATACCTGATTTGTTAATAGTTAAGGTAGATGTTTAGTTTAGGTATGTGGTAGGATTCTAGGATTTAACATATGGTAATGCATTGGAGAATAAGGCATTAATATCTGCTTTATAAGTAGCCAATATGCTAGTAATACACATTAGCAAGCAACTAATTAATAGTGAGAATTTGTCCCTAAACTAAAGTGTTACCAATTTTAAATCAAAGTCACTCTTTTCAATATAATACAAGTGAATGAATACTGTCAACACTGAATATCTGTAACATTTACAAATTTATGTCACACTGCACAACTACATAAGTGCACTACATGTAGAAACTGCGAGCAGCTGCAGTTGATTAAATATTATTAAATGTAAAGTTTATATACTGCATATTTAGGATCATAACCAAAATAGACAAATGTATATTCATTGGAGACCTTGACCATTATTGGATCATATCCAAAATAGACAAATGCATATTCATTAGAGACCATGATGAACCAGAGAAACCATGAATATGTCAGCAGAGTTGAGCAGCAAGCAAAACCAAAACAACAATGCAGCAATAAACTATAGAATATCAAATGCTTCTAACGTTACATGTATTGTAAAGCCAGGATGTGAACTCCTAACTCTTCCTCGCAAAAGTCCTAAAGTCAAATGCAATGCAAATGCACAGGAGGGGAGCTGACACGTAGAAACTCTCTTAGTAATAACTCACTGTAAGTACTGCAGCCATATGCTGCATTGTCAATACTTTTACTGTCGCGTTTCAATCCGTTGGTCAAACTTTTGAGAAAACACAAAGCTACTAAACTTACCTGCAATGTGTGTTCCATGTGCGTTCTCCAGAGGCGTTTCTGCATCAGAGTAGTCTTTAAAGTGAACTTCTCTCACGGTAACAGGCCAGATTTTACCAGCGATCGCGTCTCTGAACGACTGAATATAATCCATCTTCAGATCTTCTCCAAAGCATAAACATTAAAAAGCAATAAAACCAACGCAATAACGCCGAGTTATTTGACCAGGGGAGACCGTGAAATGCGAGTAGAAGCAGGAACTGAAACTGACAGCAGCTGCTGAACTTTTTTTGGCCGTTTGTCGCGCTGCATGATCTACGCAAGCAACGTGACGCGACGCGACGCGACCAAAACGGTCTCTTCTCTACCCTACAAGTGATGGAATGCTGACATAAACAAAGACTGTGATTGGTCGACTGGCTGCGACGTCAGGATTATCGCGTCGCGTCGGTAGCCGTGAAACACCTGAGGGGAAAAATTCTGAAATATTTGTATGAAAAAAAAAAAATATATATAATGTTAAATAGATTAATGTTTTGAAGTTTATGGCCAGTTACATTTACTGGCTAGTTTTGTGTTTGTAAAATTCTACCTCAGACACTTAAATTGTAGTTAAACAGAACACACCAGCAAACGCTGCTATCACATGATCGCCTAAATAACATTAAACTTTGAATTCAGAGGGGGTAAATTAAGCAAACATGCTGTAATTGTGCAGAGAGTCTCAATTATATTTTAACTTGATGAAAACAGCTTGCAGGGAAAGCGATCAGTAGATCTCCACCTCCCCAACGACATCTATACAGCTCATCTGACGATTTGAGAGCCACTGCTAATTGCAAAGATTGTTCAATGTCTTTTTAATTCGCCAAGTTAATTACATCCCAAGGGGTGACAAATGAAATGTGCCTCAAAGGCCAAATTTACACTGATCCCAAAATCCCCGAAAAAGTTCATGAGTGAAACTCCCTCTGCTGGCCAGCCATAATATTGTACACTCATAGATTTGTGCCATGTCAGCTGAGTTAGCAATAATATGACATGCATAAATTCAACTGCTGATAAGACTTTTCATTGTAGTGGAAATAGCTGAAAGTTATCATCTGAATAACACAGTAGCCTGAAAGTCCAGATGTTCACAGTTAAAACAATAAAGGTGCATCTGATGGATGAATTGCAGATTAAAGTCAGCATCTCCCTTCTTCATCCTCACCATAACCGGCTGGTAATTTAATTTATCACTTTTTTTATTGGTCATTTTAGTGCAGGAACTGTGGAGATATCCACCCTATTACTGTTTTCTTAGCAGTATTTATATTTTATTATAGTTTTCATTAATATTTTGAATTAGCTTTCATTTGTATATATTCAGTTTTTATTTTATTTAAATTTATTAGTAATGTGATTTTTTTTTAAATACATTCTATTTCTATACATTCTTAGCAGATTTTTTTTTCAGTTATAGTTACTTATATTTTACTGTGGACCTCAAAAATAACATTATTCCATAAATAAGAAGCTCACACAAAGCTATAGAATTGCTTCAGAATACTTGGAATATTGCTCAAATCGTATGGGCAAAATTTTTTGTTTTATTGTTTTTGATCATGGAAAATTTGTAGATGAACTTCACTATCCTACTTTACACAGTGGTACACAGACGCTAAAGGACAGAACTTGTAGTGCTGTAATTGCATGGATGTTCAAAAACCAAATTAGTTTTTTTAAATAATGAGATGTTCCAATCCTTCTTGTGCTGGGCTCATACTATCGATTCAAGGTTCTCCACTTATAATGGACTTATAATTAAAGAACAGTTTAGTTTGATCGGCCGCATGAAAGATCCATTATTCTCATTACATAAAAGAGAAAATAAAATAAGTCCTATTAGTTGAGTTAGATTAAAACAGGGCTTCCCTCCCAACCAATATTCCTCTCTCCTCTCATTGCACACAGTGATCATTGGACACCTTCTTCTATTTCAATTTTCAGAATGGAAGAGAGACTGGGAAATAATAAAAAGCACAAAGAATTAGTTCATTTGTTCTCCATTATATATTTATAAACGGTTTCATCGGGTGCACGCGCCTGGACCTAAGTTAACTTCCGGTCTGTTGGCTGCAGTGACTTGCCTTCTACAAACGCAGTTAAAGTTAAGGTGATGAGTAGACTGAAGTTGGGCTCAGGTGGTTGTACTGTGGGATGTGTTTCCCATACATTTATTTTATTTTTGGAGACTCGCCACAATTTTAAAACTGATCGATTTTCAAAAAGGCTTCTTTGAATAAACATGAGTAACGTTACGTACTGCACTTTTATTAATAATAATTCCTTACATTTATATGTTTAAATATCAAAGCGAGGCACAGGTGTTTTTATATCGCTGTATTTCTGGAGGAGGACTTGCATGTTATATGCCTGATAAAGCAGCGTGTGAGCGTAGCTCTGCTTTGTTTACAGCTGTTACTGGGGAAACCTCTATTTCTCGCGCTTTATGTCTATGCTTTAAAACATCTCCTGCTGGCAAATAATGAATTTGCATATTCATTAAGTCCGTCTGATCCACGCAGCAAACATATTTTGTTTGTTATCAAAAATATCTACTCTAGAGGGACTTGGCTGTTGTTATTTATTCTATTTGGAAGTCTACCGGAAGTTAAGTTAGGTCCACAATACGGGCACGCGCAGTAACGTTTGTTTATATTGTTGCCGTTGAAACCGTCTATAGTGATTCATCAACTGTTCCAAACCAGAACGAGGCAGGATTTTTCTAGATAGATGAACACACACATGCATCATCACTGCAACAAGGAACATTTTATACATCCCTAATTATTGATCATGATCAACCAGGGTCTAAAATGAACACTTATGCAGCACCAAATGCAAAAACAATTGCCTTTAATGAGAAAATTAAATGGAGTTCCTTTCCAATCTGCCTATAACTTCAATAGGAACCATAACATAAGGTTTAAATTGAATTGTAAGAACGTTCTGACCCTTGCTGATTTAAGAGACGTACAAACACATTCAAGACTCAAGCAGCAGCATCTTTTGCTCTTGGCAGGGGCCTTTTAGGACTGGCCTGATCACATGGGCCCATGGAAGCAGGAGACAATCGACAAAAATTTGTCCTGGGCCCTGTGAATTTAAACAGTTTTTACTGTCAGCTTTCCTTTCTTTTTCCTTATTTTTAAGAAATTAATAACTTTATTCAACAAGGATGTTACATTGAAAAAATAAAATAAAGACAAGATTAGAAAATATTTATATTTCAAATAAATGCTGTTATTTAAAATTTTCAGGAAAAAGGAAAAATATTAAGCAACTGTTTCCAATATCGATCCTAAATCAGCATATTAGAATGATTTAGGTTTTATTATGTTTTACTAGTGTTAAAGAAGAGACAATATAGATGAAAATTAACTCAGCAGCTGAAAAGTTTTTGCCTCTAGTATCTCAAGTAAAAGGCTGTGCGGAAACTTTGGTTCTGGACCAAATGAGAGGCATAATCCTTTTTCTTCAGTCAAGATGGATCTCATTACTAAACCACCACCAGAACTGCCATCTCCACATTGAATGTGTCCAGACACACACACACACACATCAACACAAGGACGAACATCTGCACATTACCCTGAGCTTCACAGTTTACAGGCCCAATTAGACAGACACAAATGGAGCAAAAACTCACTCCGGCTGGGCAGATCCAGTTAATAGAGAAGGCAGTGAAGCTCTGCTGCTGTAATGAACGAGCACTAAATACAATCAGATTACGCCAGACAGACCGTCTCCAATATGACAGCTGTATTTGTGATTAACGATAAAATGAAATGTTATTTATTATGGATGTGGAAATAAATGACCAGCCAATGGATATGTGACGTGGAATGCCTGAGACACTAATTTGCTTCCATTTTACTTGTGTGGGATTTTTCTGGATGGTAAATTGCTTTCTGCAATTCCAGTGCAGCTCCCTGCTGAGTATGAGAGCACTATGAAATGTAGGATAAAATTCAAAAATGGAGATCGATTCATTTTAAAGAATCACTTCAAATAAATGTTTCAATGCAAAAAAAAAAAAAAAAAAAAAAAAAAAAAAAAAAAAAATATATATATATATATATATATATATATATATATATATATATATATATAAAATAAATAATAGTAAATTATACAATTATATATTATCCAGCATGATTTGAGACCATTTCCTAAAGTAATATTGCGCACCAGTGGAAACATGAAAATCTGAATTTGTATAAAAAGTTTATATGGGTAATGTCATAAATTAACTTTATATTTAATAATAGAATATTTAAATAATTATTTATTATTATTTCATGTAATAATGCATATTGAGATACATATTGAATATCACTATATATATATATATATATATATAGCAATCTGGCCATGCTCTACACTTGTTGTTGTCAAACTCGCAGAAATCACACACACCCCGTAGCACAGCATAGAGGTGGAGCACTTGGCTTTCTTGCAGGTGGATAATGTGCTGCTGGTCAGGTGAACGACTGCCTCAAAGACAAAAGTACTGCTTGTGCTTTCCCTCTCTGAGATCACAGCACCATCTGACAGATGATTATGCTGTCCAAACTGCACAGAAACTTATGAATATTCACAAGAAAAATGCAAATGACTCAAATGTCTGGCCTTAGAAGTATCTCCGAGAATGAATCATTTCACCAAGGCATGAATGTATAACAGTCCCTCAACTGATGCAATAAACCTCAACCAAAAACCACCTCCCCACTGATTTAGTTTATGAGTTTGAAAATGAGAAGTCATGAGAGGCCCGAGTCAGTCCTTTCCATCAGTGTTTTAAATGCTGTGCTATTTTACCTTTTCTGCTCCGTTGAGCTCAGTTGTTCAGTCTTTGCTGTGAGAAGTTATACAGCATTCCTCAGAAACACGTTTGACTACATAGACACACACGCCAACCATCAGTTAGACTCTCACAACTGCTAGACTCTTGTCACAGATCATTTTCTAGACTGTCATCACAGAAACCAATAGCTGGATTCAGCCAATCAACTGCTAGACCACTTCTCAAACTTATGTTGACAAAAATATCATGCTAAAACCTATTTGCAAGCATAAACCATTCTTGCTCTTCTGTTTGGTAGTTCTAAATATTTACAATATATGTTTATATATGTATTTTATTGATGACATTCAAATAATTACATTTTTAATAATAAGTATTTTATTCACTTTATATTTGGTAAGTTTCACAATTTTATATTGAAAAGAAAATGATCCTGTTGAAAAGTTTGGGGTGAGAAATCAGTTTTTTCAAAGAAGAAAAACAATATTTCTAAAGGATCATATGACACTGAAGAGTGGAGTAATGGCTGCTGAAAATCAGCTTTGCAACACAAGAATAAATTACTATTACATTTAAATGTATTTTTGATCAAATACTTCGTTGTGTATATTATACATATTTTAAATACCACCATAGACTATCAAAAGAAGCAAAAATGCTGAGAGTCTGATTGTCTTGAATCAGTTCCTTCATCATTTTAATAAATCTGTTCACTTCACAGTGATAAGTTTGCATAATCACTCAAAAGTGTTCACTAAATCCATCTAAACTGGCTCACCAACTGTCCTGCAACACAATACATGATTTAAAATCAAACCGATAAGGTTGAGAACCTCATCATGACTGCAAACCATTCAATACTAGACTCACTGTCAGTCACACATATACTGTCTCGTACAGGAGGGGGTGGCAGGCATTTCCTAAAAAATCCCTGTACAAAGAAAGCAAATCACATCAGGAAGACAAAGCTATTTTTAGCGGATAAGCCTCTCATTAAACTGAATTGTGTTCATTTTGGCATCAGGATTTTTTCTATCCTGCTCATTTTTTTTTTTCTTTTTCCGTTGTTGAAATGGTTATGTCATATCTGTCCTGGTTAAGGATTTCGCTTCAGAATCCACAGGAGAGTTTAGAACTGCAGGACACCTGAACAAACAGCCAACCAGCTGGGAAAAGCAATGCAACTCTCAAAAGTTGGGTTCTTGGCTCATCAACCTGA
The DNA here is from genome assembly GCF_003368295.1 of Carassius auratus. Lineage (NCBI taxonomy): Eukaryota > Metazoa > Chordata > Actinopteri > Cypriniformes > Cyprinidae > Carassius > Carassius auratus. Next base: position 78,746 of record NW_020524085.1, on the reverse strand, counting down.
AACCAGAATACACAGTTGGCCTGGAAATATGCATGAAATCTCGATTTGAAAATGGTCTCTTGAAATGGTTTCTTACTTGCTCTTTCTGTAGATATACAGCAGCTCTGAGTCCTTTACTACTGTAATAACACACGACTGCACTGATCTGATCCACATCACAGCCCAACTGCCCACTGCATGGGGTCTGATTTAGTGTTCAGCTGCTAGAGGACTGCACCCCCACAGACAGAAGGTTTGAAGATCAGGAAGCCCTGCAAATTCTCAATTAATGTGGTGTCCCACTAGCTAGCTTTAAACAAATTGGCTGAAAATTTGGCTGTGTCAAAGGAGGTATATAATACCTGGTGAAAGCTAACCATTAGCATTCCAATTCATGTCAATGGCAGTACACATACAACAAAAATAGGTTATTTCTGTCCAAAATATATTTCAAAGTAAGCTTAATGTTTGTTTCTTCTTCAAACTAAAAATCCATTTAATTTAAACCTTATCTTAAATGTCATGATATGATATATGATACGATATTATATTAAGGAAGTAAAAGCTTACTGAAAGTAAAAAATATTTGCAATAGATGTATATATATCTGAAATCATCATCTTTGAAATAGTTGAAACAGCTGAGCAGAAAAGAAGAGAAAAAACCATCAGAAATGCACTTACCTGACAATCAGACCATCAGCAATTTTTTTTTATAATTTATAAAAGCAATAAAGCCTGAGCTTCACTCTGTCGGATGGTCAAGTAATAACCCAGCATGCCCTGAGAGAGCAACACAGAGATCAGGCTGATGTAAACAAAACATCTTCAATCTTAAACTAACCGCTTTGTCAATATCTTCTCCTGAACTCTGCAGGGGAATTTAGTGCTTTCTCTTTCAGAAGGACATGCTCACATTTTTCATTATTATGTTAAATGCTGACGCATGAATTATAATGGCCTAACGCCTGTCCCCTTTCATTCCTGTGCTGACGAAGAGAAAAGAAATGGACCAGTGCCTGTGATAGAGAGGATGGAGGTGGATGCTGGCGGTGGCAGAGGGTAATCAAGACAATGAGGTCACAATCACAAAGTAAGATGTGCCAGTGTGATTGGTGCGAGACGAGAAACATCTGAAGATGATGAGGAGATCTCAGATTTCACTGGCAAAGCAGGAGAGGAAACACACCATATGACTGACTCTTCAGCTGATTTGGTCTAAAAGTTCATCCACTGCATTAAATGGCTCATATTACGGAAAATGTATTATTGTTATTATTATTTTTCAATTTAGCTGTTTGATTTAGAATTTACTGCTACATTTGAACATGTTTAGAGATTCATATTCTACATACATCAAATATATTATTATATCTAATTTAGTTCTTATAATAAATTGAAAATCATGAAAAGGGGGCATTTTCTATTTTCACTTATACCAGGTAAGATGATGAAAACCTATCTCTGATGTAATTTTGATAATAAAACAAAAGTCAAATATTCTATTTAAATTATTGTATTTTTGAAAAGAATTATACTTTGGCATATATACAAATATTGTGAGAAAATAATAAACATCTAATGAATTAACAAATAATGAAAATAGCAAGTATACAAATAAATAATGTTAAACAAATCAATTAACAACCTCAGTCAAGGAAACGCATCTGAATTAAAATAATAATTAAATTAATTAAACATTATGTTTATATATCATAAATTATTTTGTGCATAATTGGGTCTAAATTGGGTCTAAATTAAGTTTCCCTTATTATAGCAAAAAAAAAACAACAACAAAAAAACAAAACAAAACAAACAAAAGCATAATAAAAACAACAGTAACAAAAGGGCTTCTGCCCCAATTCAAACAGCATCCTAATCCAAGGGTCTAACTTTATATTTTTTACCTCAAAATAAAAAAAATCTTTTCTACCACACAAATTTAAAATAACCTTTACATACATAAATACATTCACAGATCACTATTATCCAATGGCAAAATAAGTTTACATAAATAAACTGAGCTGTTCAGAAGGAATAAAACTCTACAAATATTGACCTTCACATTAAAAGTCTAGACTTGCCAAGAGCAAAATAATGTATTTTATCATTTTCTTCAAATCAAATGTACTCAACCCTGAAACAAACAAACATCATTTAGAATTTGAGTAAAGCTGCAGGGTCTGGTTAAGCTTGCTAAAGTTGAGTTAAAGTTTGATTTAAATTCCTTTGGGGGGTAAATGTAAAGTAAATACACAGGGAAACTAAAACAAATATCAGCCCTTATGAGGACTGTCAGATTTTATATTTAACAGCGAGAGGTTCGATTGATAGGATGGCAGAACAATGGGAGGGAGAACTGTTTAAACAATAATGATCGATAAAATCCATCCCTGGATTTCTTACTGCACATGAGCTGAGCTCAGAGGAGGGGCAGAGGCAGAACTCAGACCCTGATAAAAAAATTGTTCAAATCAAGAGGGGAAGGCCCTGCTGAGAGAGGTGGGGGGTGGGGGGGGGGAATTATACAGCATGATTTATAAATCCAGCGGCACCAATCCTTCCGAGGGGAATGCAGCAGTTAATTCAGCTCTGGATGCTGAACCACCTCCAGGAAAGCAAACTGTTTTCATTCTACCCCACGGCCTAATCCATGAATCTATGGGCCATCATCTGGAGAAGTACTGTGACTGCCAATCCAGTTACCAGTAGAGAGAAGAGAGCAGGGGAGGAACTAACCAAAAGTATCATGATGCGATCAACTTTACATTTGCCGCAGCATTATGATAAATCAAGCGTTTTCAAAACCTAGAAACTTTTCCAATAACAACCTACTTTTTGTCAGCATGTATCAAAATTATTAATTGGTATTTTGGTAACGCTGTGCTGCACATGAAGCTCTATAGTCAAACAGACTGAAGAAATGAAGATGGAAAGTGTTGGGAAAGTTTGAATCATTTTAGTGATTCATTTCATTAGGATGATTCATTTGAGTTCAATACAACTATTCACAGTCTTTAAATTAAATAAAAAAAATTTTTTTTACCTAACGTGTTCCGTGGGAATCAAACCCACAACCTTGCGCTCTTAATGCAATGCTCTACCACTTGAGCCACAGGAACAAAAATATTTTTATAGAATTTCACACACTTTTGTTTAGAGTTGGTAAGATTTTATTTTTTATGTTTCTGAAATAAGTCTCTTATGCTTACCAAGGCTGCATTTATTTGACCACAAATACAGTAAAAACAGTAATACTGTGAAATTGTATTACTCAACAGCATTCAACTGTATTATATTTAAATATATAATTTATTCCCAAGATGCTAAAGCTTAATTTTCATCAGCCATTACTCCAATCTTCAGTGTCACATGATCCTTCAGAAATCATTAAAATAACATGCATGGAAAAGTCAGAACCCTGACAAATGGGTGGTATTCTGTCTGAAATAACTGCCACTGCAAATCTGCTATAAAGGGAAGGTTAAAGCGAACAATTAACCTTTAACTGAGACACTGTTTCTTTCTCATGCTGTCTCTTAGAAGCAGTTAATGAATATTGACCACTAATAGACATATATTTCAATTTAATATGCATTACCAAAAAGGACGTTGTATTGTTTTTAATAGTGACAATTATTCAATTCAATTTTTAAAACCATTTTTGACCTATAATCACATGCACGGCTTATGGTTTTCTTTAAAAGTTTAGGTGTTTTTCACACTGCCTGTGCTGGTCCCATGTGACATATCTCTGTGACATTTCCTGTAATATATAACTTCATCCTTGATACTTAATAAAAAAGTTATGAGATATAACTCATAAAACAAAGCAGAATATACAAATTGCACATTAGCATGCAGTATTTAATGTAAAAAGTATTTTTCACAAACCACTCATAATCCATCTTATGCTGTTGCTAAATGCGCTGGAATAGTGAAAGTAGTGACATTTACCAAGTATGGTAACCAATACTTGGAATAGGTGCTCTGCATTTAACGCATCCAAGTGCACACACACACACAGCAGTGAGTAGTGATCACACTGTGAACACACACCCGGCCGGAGCAGTGGGCACTTAAGTCATGGGTATTGAGAGTGGAAGAGAGCGCTGTTCATTCAGTCATTCACCCCCACCTACAACTCCTGTCAGCACCAAGACTCGAACCTGCAACGCCATAGCTGTCCCGAAACTATATAACTGCTACATATAAGTGCTATTCTTTACAGTACAACATATCATTGTAATGTCCTGGACTGACAAACGTCAGCACTGTTTGTCTGGTAAATTAAAGCAGGTGGTAAATTAAAATGTATTTAAAAGGTAAGTTAAAAGCCCAGATTCTGTGAGCATTTTATGCCATTATCTGATTTGCATAAAAGTGAAAAGGGCACAAAACCAACACGATCAGGTTGTTTTTGTTTCACATTGGACTGATAAAAACCTCTGCACCCTGGATACTGACTACATTAAGTAGTAAATAACCCTTAATAGACCTATAAAATGTGACAAACTGCCTGACATTAAATGCAGGAGTCACCTCAGGTCATCCACCATCACACCTGACCTTTTCAGGAAGCGTTCCTGGATCCCACTTTCCATGTCTGATCTCTGCATGATGTTCAAATGACTGATGAATTCATGAATGAAGTAAATGGTTTTCTTTATTAATGGGCCTTTGAATCATTGGTTCACACGATTCGTTCAAAACGCAGATTCATTATATTCTTGTTTATAAATGTTTTGGCATTCATAATAATGAATAATGGCGTGGCTTAATAGGTAATTGGCTTTTGTTGGCAGAACTGAGCAAAAACAAACATTACTGTGTTTAAAATCTAACACAATATTAGCTTCTTATTTACTGAACTGCTGCATAAAATCACATTTGCACATTTGTGGCATTCGGACATAAACAGCACTTGTGTGATATTGCTATCGCTTCTTGTGTGATATTGGTTATCATGTGATATAAATATGAGACAGAAGTTCATACAGGAGCATCTTTGCCCCAATATTCTGAATTTATGGCAAAACTGTATTTATGGAGTTGTTGACCTGCATCATGGTTGTCAACAGTAAACTGTATGAAATAGCCTATAAGATGACATACAGGTGTTGGGGCGGCACGGTGCGTTAACAGCATTAAAATATTTTAATTGTGTTATTTTTCATAACTAATTAATTAACGCCTTAGACTGACAGACCTAGCTTAAACACAAAGGTCAAATTGAAGTGCGGAGTTAGTAATTACAGTGCCATTGCACCACAGCAAAAACTGACCTGAGTGGGACGTCATTGACCCAAATGTGACATAGCTCACATAATTCTGGCGTTTAACTGTCACAGGCTTGTCGATAATGTGTGTTACCCACACAGATGCCTCCAGGGGTGTCTGTCAATCCTGTCTGCTACAGATGTAGGGTTATTTTTCTGCTTGGAAGTAGTGTATTCATTTGCAGTGGCTCTATAGACAGAAGGATGCACAGGCACTGCTGGAGATCAGGTACATGCTTGACAGCATCAATCTGAGCAAATAAACATTACCACTATACAAAACAGAGTGCTAGAAACTGTCAAGTTATTCTCTAGGCCCAACAGACCAGTCATAAACTCTAAATAGGCCTGACATAGTGGCCTTCTGCATTTTGTGGCACAGGGGAATAAATGTAACAGACGTTTTCTCCTGGATAATATATGTGGCTCCTTTTGCAGCCTGAGAGAAGCTAGCAGTAGCGATGCTTGAGCTTGACACTTGCTCAATCTATTGAACTGCTGCTAATTGAATTGGAGTCAGCAGGTCGTGCACTGATGGAGCGTGCAGGTGGAGGCCGCAGGCTGGTTACAGTATCTGTGTCTGCACTGCCATCATTCTGTCTAACTCCCACACCAATCTAATTCACTGCGTAAATAACATGGGCAATAGCTGGACACCACTGTTTGCAAACAAATATGATATATGGATTTTTTTTCATGCTATAATACAACTAGTATAAGATGCCAGAAAGACAAATATATTAAAATAAATAAATATATGAATACTTATATAAAATATATAAATATATTCATATAAAATATATTGAATATATAAAAACAATTATTTATATACATCAGTACAATATAATAAAAAAATATTAATAAATCATTATTAAAACAATATTTGTATTTCTATTTATTTATATAATAAATATTTATATATTAGATCTGAGGAAGATAGTCTGAATGAAATTTTGCGAATATATATATATTTTTTGCTATGATCCAAGTAGTGTGTGGTATTTATTTTTTTATTTTCTAGTTTATATTGTACTTTCATCTATGAATGATTAAACATTAAATATAAAAAAGAAAATACATTTATTTATTTGAAATAAAATAGTTTTGCATAAAATTAATAATTATAATGTTTGACATTAAAATGACATTTTATGTATATTTTTAATATTAAAAAAAGTTTTAATATATCTACAATAATACTTTGCTCTTACATTTTTCAATATATAACAAATTAATTATTACATTTTTTATTATTAATAAATTAAATGTATTTATTCATTTAATTAATAAATAGTGTTCAAAATGTATGTTCCTGTATTTATATTTTTTCTTTATATATTTCTGTAAATGTAAATATATAACAATAATCATAATAACAGAATAATAATAAAAAAAAATTAGGTGTTTAGGTTTAAAACAAGTAAAAAATAAAGAGTACACTTTTCAGGTCTTAATATCGGCTAGTATTATCTTTTAAGAAGTTCAGTTATATTCATAAAAACATTAAATACGCTTGCAGTGTTGCTGCTATTTTCAATTTTTGGAATATGTGAATACATATATACCTAGCAGACGACTGTAAGAGGTCTGTAAGGACAGCAGACCCTTGTAATAAGAAGTGAGACACAGACTGTGGTAATAAGAAGCCCAGCTCAGAGTTCCCACCAGCCTGACTGTTCTTCATCAGGATGACATTTGTTTGTAAGCATGCTGCACCCTCGTCTGTACAACAGATCTTCATCCTGCACAGCATCTCTCCAGACCCCACAGCTCAGCACCTTCAGAATTCATTTCAGAATAACGAGACACTGTGTCCGAGAAGAGAGGAGACAGAGGAACAGGACAAACATTCTACCTTTCCACAACCATTAACGGTGTGATCATTCTTGTGCAGTCTGACAGTTCACCGTAACATCAAACTCAGCCACCTAATGAGAACGGAAACACAGAGGTATTAAGTGTGACAGTTTGTTAGCTCACATGTGGAGGAAGATGTGAACACTTAACAGCCGAAGGCTAAAACATTGACTGAAGGGAAGGGAATTTAGAGAAGCTCAAACGAAAGGTTTATAAAATCCATGTGTCTAAAATCAAACATTTGAGGTTTAACAGCAAAAGGGACAACTCTGTAAACCCCTCGGATGGCATATGAAATAGTTTTTAAAATATTTAATTTGATGCTCAGTGAGGTCAGGCTTTTATTTTTTGTTTTTGCAGTTCTTACTTAAAAACTTGTAATTTTTTTTTGTTGCAGTTAGTTTCTGGATATTAGCAAGTATTACCGTATTTTATTAGTTTTTTACCTTTTAATTAATATTTATTTAGCACAAACTTTGAATCGTATTAAGTGTGGGGTCAAATGGGTTAAAATTTTTTAAACGTTGTTGAAATCTCTTATGATCACAAATCTGCATTTATTTGATTAAAGATCCATTTTAAAAATTTATACCGGGAAATATTACAATTTAAAAAACTGTTTTCTAATTCAATATATTATTAAATGTAATTTATTCCTGTGATGTAAAGCATCATTACTCCAGCCTTCAGTGTCACATGATCCTTCAGAGATCATTATAATATGCTGATCTGCTCAAGAAACATTTCTTTTTATTATCAATGTTCAAAATAGTTGTGCTACTTCACATTTTCGCGGAAACGATAATACATTTTTTCAGGATTCTCTGAGGAAGAGAAAATTCAAACAGGATTTATTTGAAATAGAAAGATGTTGTAACACTATAGATGTCTTTGCAGTCACTTTTAATCAATTGAATGCATCCTTGATGAATAAAAGTATTAACTTCTTTCAAAAAAGAATGCAAAACAATCTTACAGACCACAAATTTTGAATAGTAATGTATGTGACAACTTTGCAAGTGACTTCTGATGGATAACAGTGTTTTATGCACATCTTGTTTTTGATAATCACTTGCCATATACAAATATGCAATGCTGTATATTATTCCTCCCTGATCTCCATTTAACCTTTCACATGGCCAGCACCAGAGGCTAAGGGTCAGATAGTGTCATTCTGAGGAACTACAGGATAAATATATAGGCTTACATAACAGACTATCCAGTGTATTGTTAAAATATTAGGTGAGTTTGCTATTAAGGCTACATAGGACCCTATGGGACCTTTGTGGACCTGACTCCTCTCCACTGATAACCTGAAGCACATTTCCCACATCACCCCGAGATCTGCACTTATTTCATTATTGCAGGCTTATGTCCACATGGACGAATTTATACCACACTCTCCCCGACCCATTTGCAGCCAGCCAAAAGCACTTACTGCGGCATGTACGCTAGCCTGCTATAAAACCACTCTCATTTAAGGAGACCGAATGGCCTGTCAGGGTCATTTTCATTTAAAACCATTAAAACACTCTAACCATCGCTCACATCGAGCTGGAAATGACAGTATAATTTGCTGGTATACATGAGGGCAGGTTATTAAAATGTAGCTGGATATGTGGTACGCTTTTAATGGCGGTTCTAACACAGGACCAAAAGACGCTCAGCATGCGGCCATCGATAACACTTCTCTCTCCCGCCGTCCTCTCCACCAGTTAGAGACACTATGAGAAGGCAAACTGTGCTGTGATTTGCAGTGATTGCTTGAGGGCACGGCCTCTAAAAGACAGGAGAAAGTCAAACAAGGAATAAAGCTAAATCGCCAATAATATTAAAGAGCAAACAGTGGGAAATGCTAATAAAATAAATATTTCATGTTCATTTATTTAAGCAGCAGGGCATAATGTACAGTCAACAGATCATTGTAGCAAAATAAACCTCTCTAGGTTGATACAAGACCCATTTGTTTCCTTTCTTCAATGTAGTTCAGCGGGATTTGTCCTGTTTTATCAGCCGCTAGGATAAAATTAGCATTTAAAAAGTCTAAATGCTAAAAAAAGAAAAAGCAATCTGCTTGAATTAAATCTGTATTAACAATTGTTTTGGGGAATTGAAATAAAGTTTAAATAAAATGAATATATATATAAACATAAAATAAGTTCACAATTTATTTTAAACTCCAATTCTCACTATTGACACACCATTAACTTGCCTCAATAAACTCCTAATTTTCTGCTTATTAATAGTATGTAGTTGATAAGTGTAAGTATTGGATTTGGATAGGATTGAAGACTTTATTCTACATTATACATCATTAAATACCTGGAGCTGTGTGGAGTACTTTTTATGACGGATGGATGCACTTTTTATAGGCTTCAAAATCTCAACCACCATTCACTGCCATTATGAATTTTGGAAGAGCCAGGACATTTTTCAAACTCTGATTGCATTCATCTGAAAGGAGAAACTCACGTACACCTAGAATGGCTTGAGGGTGAGCAAATCATGCGGGAATTCTCATTTCTGGGTGAACTATCCCATTTAATACCACAAAGATTTATTAAAATGCCTACCTTTCAATATAGAAATACGAATAAAGATACAAGCACAACTAATACTTCTGTAGGTTTCATGTGTTGTACAGATCAGAAAACCATGTCATCCGTTTTATATACTAACATTTGACAAAGCAGCTACCCAAGAGTAAGTAAATGAAACGAACACAAAGCAGGTCTATTTGCTAACCCGTGTTTTGTGAGTGCCACCGAAAGACCCTTTTGATTTAGGGGAACATCTCTTTTTGTGTGTCAGAACTTTTTAAGCACACATACAAAGTAAAGCTCAGCTGGAACTCATGAGATAGAGAAACACACACACAGAATCTGCCATACTGAAGACAGCTGGAAGCTCATTTACCTATTGTGTATCCTCGTTTCAGATCGCTGCACCGAGGACCACGGCGCTGGGAATTGGTGGTGTTGTTTTCTTGCACCTCAGATGTGGTTGTCTTGGCAACAGGTGGTGAAGATCTGTTTAAGGACAGACTCGGGATGAGTCGCGCCGGAAAACTTTGAGAGCCGATATCCACCGACTGGGACTTCTTCTTGAGTCTGAGAGGAAACGGCACATGAGACATGCAGAACTGAGCCTTCAAACCACACAGAACAGTGTTTGTAAACTTGTAAGCTTTTTGTGCTGCTAAAGGCCTGTCTTCACTGATTCCATCTAAAAGTGTTGTGTATGACTAGATCCTCATAAGAAGCAATTTTCTTTGCCAGTTTATGGCATCATGCATCGATAAAAGCCAACAGATAGTGGAAACTGGTGACAATTTGACCCAGATTCTTGACGAGGGCAATATGTAACTGAGCTTGTGACGCATAACTCTTATAATTAAAAATAAAAAAACTATTTCTGTCTTATAAATGTCTTTTTGTTTTGTTTTTTAAGAAAAACTTCTGGCTTCTGTTTTGTGGCTAAAACTATGCTCACAGCTTCTATTATTTTATAAGATATTTGCCATTTGGGACCCTTAAAATCACACTTCGGGGCGTTTATGGTATTGTGATTGTATAAGATGGTAAAAATATACTATTACACTAAATTATTACATATATTTAAATGGTACTCTAAAGTTCTTCAAAAAACCATGAATAAAAGAACATGATGTAGGTAATTCAGACAAAAATGGCATATATTTCATGAATGAAGTTTCATTGTGCAGCTTAAGCAGAAAAATGCAGTAAATTCGGCTTCAGGTCACTCTGAACATACCCAAATTTATCTGCAATTGTAAAAATGCTGCATTATTCAAGAGAGTCATTTTGGATTAAAACCACTGAACAAGTTGAATTCCTTCTCTCAAGGCAAATGTTTAATCTTTAAAGTGATTTGCTTCAAAACATTTAGTGAACCTAAAGAAAGAAAGGCATTCATTCCTTGTTTGATCTAACAGTCAGTCATCTTCACTTTCCATCTCGACTCATAATTGAGACCAAAATCCTAAAAAAGCAAAACAACATTCCCAGGAATCATCTTGGGGTCAATCCTGAAATGCTGCCAGCATGAGAAATCAGATAAACAGCATGTGCTGTTATGTGTAAAAGAAACCGGTAATGAAGAGTCGTATTGAATCTGGCTAGATATTTACTGGTAACAGTTACAAAACTTGTTGAAAAGAAAAAAAGGAAAGAAATAAACAGTAAAAATGCAGGGGTGCTGAAAGTTTGGATGGCCATTCAAATTCTAATTTGGCAGGTGACCTAAGGCCCGTACAAACAGGGACCCTATGAAGCTTCAACTGCGCCACCTATTGGACATAAATAAAAAATTAAATAATGACAAAAATATTCATAAAACTCTCTCTCTCTCTCTAGAATATTTTAAATAAATTATTATTAATAAATCTGAAAAATCTTACTGCAATTTAATTGTAGATTTAAATCTATGTTTCCTGCATAAGCACAGACGCTCAATGATAATTTCATAAACATATATAAAACATTATTGAAGAGATGTTGATCCCACATGTCAAAAATGATTATGTATTATAAACTGCTTTATAATCAGATGATAAAAAAAAAACTTGTCTACAGACAATCATGACATTATTCTATCTCCCTGCAGAGGTGTGTGTGTGTGTGTGTGTGTGTGTGGGCATGTCATTTAAACACCTGTCTAAATAAAGAGCTCACACAGCAGCCTCCAGCAGCACTCTGACTGCATGCGGATGGCAGACCCCAGGTGTGGTTCCCTCTCTCTCTCTGTCTCTCTCTCTCAAACCAGCTTACCATTACATAATACGTGCAATCAGCCAGAAGACAAACACAGACCGGCAAGATTACACGGTTAAGGAAGCCCAACAAAAACAAGAACTAGTTAGTCAGACAACACACAACAGTAAGTCAATCAAAAAACTAAAGCAGGCATCCAGACTTTACACAAGAGTCCTACTCAACCAGCTCAAAAACACAGAATACCTCAAACAGTCACCTCAAACAGTAGGCAATCCCTGAATGTACAGCGATGAACTTTACAAGTAAAAAGTAAGATGGATGATGGATGGATGTATTGAAAAAAATTCTTAAATCCAACTAAAAGTACTATTTTTAAACAATACAACTTAAGCAAAAAATTGGGTATTTATGCTTTATTTTTATTGTATTATTAGCTTTGCATCCAAAATATAGAAACACAAACAAACACACACACACACAACCGGTCAAAAGTTTGGAATAATTAAGTTTCCTTTTTAATGTTTTTGAAAGAAGTCTCTCATGCTGACTAAGGCCGAATTTATGAAATGAAATAAAATAAAATTAAATCCTAATATGCTGTGGTTTGCTCTTAGAAACTTCTCAAAATCAATGTATATATATATATATATATATATATATATATATATATATATATATATATATATATATATATATATATATATATATCTTTTTTTTTTTTTTGGTGGAGGGGGGGGGCAAATTAGGCTCACTGAAAATTATTCATTTTGTCAAATAATAACCATTTGTGTGGGATGATGTAGATTTATGAATCAAATATTCAATATTCAATAGATCAGTGAAAGATCAATGACACTACAAGAGAAAATCCTGCAGTTACTTATGATTTCTTCAGTTAGACAGGCTGTTTAGGCACCTGTAGTCAAACACACGTTTCATTTCTCCATTTAGATGCTCCTGTTGTTATTGTGAATGCAAAATGGCTGCTTTTGAATTGAAAATGTGGGCCGAATGGTGACTCGTCGCTGAGGTTTCGCTCTCTCTGTGATGTGAGGTGAGTATTAACTAGCTGGTGCGGCACTCTTTCATTCCTTCATGCAGACGAGATGTGGTGCCAATCATCGCCGTAGCTTTATCTATTATTCACAGCTCAGAAAGACAGTGAGGAGAAGAGGAGCATCTGGTCAGCTTCCAGTCTGTGTAACACCTGATGTAAACAAAGCACCAGCCTTCTTTCAAACAATAATAACCATAACCGCCTCACCGCGTGACGTCTGCTCTGATTAGAAGAACATATTCATGCCGAAGCTGTATTTTAACCATCGCTGCTCGAGTGTTTATGTAAACAACATTCTCCTTCAGTTAAAGGGTAGATAATGTGATTCGCAGATGCAGAGGCTTTATTGAATCGATACAGAACATCTGCCATGAAAATACTGCTTACTGCTCAAGCTATAATTAAAAAATCAGTTTTCAAAGTCAGAATAATCACAACCTGGAAACCCTCCTGAGCTGCTAAGCAGAAGATAGTAGAGGTCACACAAGGACACAGGAAGTCAGATGCCGTGGTATAAGGATGAATATCTTTAAAACATGTCGGGATCATGGAAGCCCATTTTCTATATATATAAAAATGTATATAAACACACAAATATACATGTTTGACAGTCTATTCAAAATCCCTAATGCAAGCTTGAAAAACAACAAAAAATTTTACACTACATTACTGAGAACTGTCCTGAACACAATGTCACAAACCACACAATCTTAATGGTTTGAAAAATGTTTTTTTATTTTATTTAAACTATAAACAATGCCCCCCGCCCCCTCTTTTTCTTTTTCTTTTTTTGATTTGGGGTGAAATATATCTGATCATGTTCTGGACAGGCTTCATGAGATTCACCCACACCTATTTCTCTCCGGCCATTTTTTTAACCCCTAAAGTGTCCCAGAATCCCCTACTCACAGCATGCAGGATGAATCAGCGGGAAAACAGGGTGGTGGGGAAATGCAGAGAGATTAAACACTTTGGCTGGCAGCTGATGGCGGCTCTGAGTGTGGCTGCTCTTTATCGCGGCCAACAGAGTACGACGAGGACATGGTGAGTGGGGAGCAGAAGGAGGATCTGTGTTTGTGTGTGTGTGTTACAGTACGTCCAATACATATCTTACAACTAATGTGTAAAGGAGAGAGACGTAGAGCTGGCATTTTGGCATTTTCTTCTTCCTCTTGCTCCATGCAGAGAGAGTTGCGTTGCCAGACATTTAAAGATTAAGCGTAGTAGTCACATGCTTTGGCAAAAGTTGCATAAACAACAGGGAATTCAGGCAAAGCCAAAGCATGCTTATCTCGCTCGAAAAGATGGATTTGAGCCCGGGTGAAACTCAGATCTGGCGTGCACAGGGAACTGAACATTTCAGCGTGAAGGATTGACGTCAGCGCTGCGGCCCGCTTGTTGACCGATCTTTGAAGGCATATATGACAGATACTCTCGGGCACCATTACCATGAGCAGACTTCATGCAATGAAACTAAATGAGGACATGAGAAAGATATGTCATTTAGAGATGACAAGCCGCCCCTGTGGTCCCTTGTGGCCATTTATAAGAGAGCTATGGGACACTGGCCTTGACAGGCCTCGGCTTTTCAAAAGCCTGATGGCTTAATCAAGTCAGCCAAGGAGAGGGATATAATATAGCCTGACACGGTCTCACTGTGCAAACATGACACAGTACTTCATCTCAAGAGGATCTGATTTAGTCAATATGTAACATAGTAACAAAGAGCTATGTAAATTGTTAAAGGAATGGCTCATCAAAAAATGAATACTGACTCAGGCCATCCAAGATGTAAAGGAGTTTGTTTCTTCATCAGAAATGTTCGGGGAAATGTAGCATTACATCACTTGCTCACCAATGGATCTTCTGGTAACTGGTGGACTGGAGTGGTGTGGATTACTTGGATTCTTGTGATATTTTTATCAGCAGTTTGGACTCTCATTTTGACGGCACCCATTCATTGCAGGGGATGTAATGCAAAATTTCTCCAAATCTGTTCCAATGAAGAAACATATCTTGTCTATATCTGGATGACCTGAGTTGTAAATTTTCAGAAAATGTTCATTTCAGCATATTAGATCATAGAATTTAACATGTTAACTTGAAAGAATCCAGACAGCATTAAAACTGAACTGATAATTTTACACTACATAAAACTAGATTCCATTGCTTCTTATAAGAGAGGGGACTGCACTTCTATATAAATAATATTATACATGACCCAATTATTTTACATATCTACTTCAGTGTGTGCAATACTAATACTATAATGCCTTTTAACATGGTATATAAAAAAGTTGGCAGCCTATAGTGTACTGTAGAAGTTTGCTATTATTCGGTTTGTCACGCTCCACTGCTACTCCTGGGAAAGTTCCATAAAACTATTAATACACAACTAAAAATAACTTAGTAGCCTTCTTACCTGATTACTCTCCATTACTGATAGCTACTTAAGAACTGCATGAAACTGTCTGAACTAGTTTATGAATCGTGCAGGAACTTCTGACTAACATTCTAAACCACACTTTGTTAAATGGAATCGCATTGCATAAAGCAGGTAAAGTGATAAAGCAGCTTCCCAGCAGTGCTGTGAAATAAACTGCGTCTGCACTGGAGTAAACAGCTGTAGGCTTGAACAAACGTTTGGTCAGAGTTACATTAAAATTCAAGGTGCTGAAGTTCAATACCACAGGCTACAGACTGCTTTTTTTTTTTTTTTTTGCTTTTATTTGATTTACTTGGTTTATAACAACCTCAAGAAAATACAACATCATGAAACAGGAAGTGTTCATACTTTCTGGTAAAGCATGACATTCACATACAGTACAGTGCATGTGATCTCGTTCATTTAAACAAACAAGAGAAACATCATATTCATCTGTTTGATCACCTACAGTGCAATATAAGAACTGGAGTTCATATGAGAGCAGATTAAATTAGGTTACTTTGCCTGACATTCTCTCTGTTACATAACACACTGATGCACAAATGTCTTCTTTCTATATAAACTGACTGCACAGCACTTTGCTGCCCAAAGTTTCTGATGAGACATCATTTTTTATCCTCATCTTCTTTTCTCTCTCTGATTTCTCAGCATCAGCTCTTGAAGGTGGTTTTTGTATAAGAGAGAGAGAATTCTGTTTGTTGGTAGAGAATGTTGACATCTTTGCGACATAGAGTCTCACAAACTTTTTTTTTTAATTGCATAATGCATTCAAACATACTATTTCTGGAATAAAAATAAAAATAAAAAATAGTAGCCAGTACTAAAGGGCTAAACCCAAAAATTAGTTAGCATTTTAGTAGTTCTGGTTCCAAAATACATCGGAAATATCCCACTTGGTATTTTTTAAGCTTTAATGTTCAAAGCCTATGATTCAAAATATTTTAAAGGGGTCATATGACATTGCTAAAAAGAACATTATTTTGTGTATTTGGTGTAATGCAATTTATGCGGTTTAAAAAAAAAACTATTATTTTCCACATGGTCCAGGAACATCTGGGCTGCGTTATGCAAATCTTCCCACATCATGACGTAGAGATATGTGGGCATATTAGAACGAGCCATTTTAGGCAGGTGTGGTTGACTCTTAACTTTCATAAAGAATATCTCTTTGGATTTGAGACTGTAGTCTTTGCAACTTTGCAGATCTTCTTTATGCATCAACAGATTGAAAAAATAGAAATCGCATCAAATGACCCTTTTAATTGCATTTTAACCGCAATGTAAAGCACAAGTGTTCAATGACTGAGCAGCAAACATTACTTTGCAGGTACATTTCTCTTGACTCTGCCTTTGTGTTTCTAACTGAATCATCTATAAAACATAAAATAAATGCACACAGCAAACACAAAAAACATTATAATTCTCACTGGTATTTAACGATTTGTATGGCGTTTACCAGCTTGTGCAGCCGGAGCGGGACAGTAGAGCTGTTATCAGAGCACCTTGGTAAGACAACATCTAGCAGAGGAACTGCTATTCATTTCACAACATACATCAATATTACTGAAACGCAGCCAGCAGACAAGAGCTGATAACCTGGAGGAGTAATGAAGAACCCAGAGGAATACGTCTGTTTCATTACTGTGCTAAATGTGACTCTTAGGCAGATTTCTCCCTCGCTGAATCAGCGTGCATCTCTTAGTCTCTCACACACACATACACACACACACACACACACAGTGTTCCTGAGGCCTTGAGTTAACCGCATTCTCTCAATAACTCTCCAGTTGCTAGCCACATTCCTGCTGTCCTGCTCTGTCATTGGTGGAGATGGACAGCCGAGGGCAAATGATTGGAGGAGAACATTGATGATTTCAGCAGGAAACTGAACTGAATTATAACACAGAGGAGAGAGAATGAGAGGAAAGGATAGGATAGGTTCACTTGTGTGAGCTGTTGTGATGAAGTGTGAGCACTGAGATGCTGTAAGGGGTCGAGCCACAGCAGATTAAGATCAGACTCATTTGTTTTAATGGAGGTCAGCAGAACAACTCTCACCTCAGAACTGATGTGCCACTCAATTAGTTGAGATTTCATTTTTAACTTAAAATTTGTAACATTTTTTTTACAAAAATCGAACAAAAAATAGCTATCAAGATGTGGATAAACATTTTCGAATTTGTGCACTTTTGGTAAAAAACTGAAAAGCAAAAATGTTATGTTAATATGTGACTAAAAATATTTGATCATGTATTTCAAATTTAAATGATCTTTTGCTCTAAAATTATTTTCCCACTGAAATGTATAATGTTAAAAAAGATTTCTGTTTCAAATAAATGGTGTTCCTTTGAACTTTCTAATCTAAAATTTTCTTTCTATTACTATTCCAGGAAGAAAACAAATGCAGCAGTTTTCACAAAAATATTAAGCAGCATGACTGTTTTCAACACTGATCATAATAATAATAATGCTAAATGTTTCTTGAGAAGCAAATCAACATATTTGAATGATTTCTGAAGTATTATGTAACACTGAAAACTGAAGTAATGATGCTGATAAATGCAGGTATAAATGACAAAATATATTCATTTAGAAATCAGCTATTTTAAATTGTAATAATATTTCACAATATCACTGTTTTAACTGCATTTTGGTCAAATAAATGCATCCTTGGTGAGAATAAGAGACTTTTTAATTTTTCACTGACCCCAAACTTTTTGAATGGGAGTATATATAGAAAAAATTCTAAATGCCAAAATTATGCCAGTAAAGAAAAACAACTACTTTCATCTCAGTCAATTAATATGAATAAAAAGTAATTGAGCAAAAATGTGAATGTCATATTTCTGCTTTTTAAAGCTACAGAACTACATTAAAGATGCATTACTGTAAATGCGTATGTAATGCTCATCACATGTTATTATGATTTGTTTTTTGGATTTGATTAAAAAGCTTTTCATTTGTGGTCTTCAAAAGCAAACTTTGTGCTGTATGTGCTGTAGGGGTCATCTCACTGCGCAGAGGCCAGTTCTACACAAGACATCTGCTGCTGCTGGCAGGGACCAATGGACAGAAACAGGGCACATCTGCAGACTCAGATCATTGGCACTGCGGGACGGGGTCACAGGAGTGGACGTGTTTATGAAAAAAAGCTATGAGCTATGTATGAGAGACAGGCAACATGAGTTTAATGTCTCATATGGGCGACTCTTGGTTCAGATGGTGGCCTGGGCTCCTGGTGCTTTTTTCTAGGTCGACCCGTGGATTTTCACACGTTCCACTCCAACACCTCCCATCCACCAGTCAGTTTGCGCTGGCACAGGGCAGCTGGCGTGAAAACCTCACCCCTATATCCCATCAGCAGTCAGCGGGTATCATGCTGGCATGACTGTGCACAATCTGGGCTTTGAGCGATCGCGATGAGAGATGGAAAGGGGAAACTGTACTAGTTGGTACTTGAATAAAAGAGAAATACCAAAAACAGAGTTAAAACCTAAATAATCATATTTATCATGGATTTATCTCAGTCACGATGGCACAGCTAAGCAGAAGCAGCATTAAAATTCAGTTCAATAGTTCATTCCTTCAAAAGTGCACAAAAGACCGACGTCTGAGTCGTAATCCACAAGTTCATCTGAAATTCACCTCATGGTTGGGCTCAGGTGGGACATCTGTTTGCTTCCTGAAAGTAAGCCCGGATAAAACTATCCAAGCACACAGTACCACAGAGGAAAGTGCTGTAGATGACTGCCTCATATGAATTAGTTTCAGAACAGGAGCCACAATCAGTTTACAATTGTTTATATTATAGGCCTTAAAAAATAAGAATATGCGTTTTAAGAATTATGTCTTAAAGCATTTTGTCTGTGATTATTTTAAAAACTCTGCAATTAATATATTATAGGGGTGGTGTTAGCGAAGTGGATAAGACACATGCCTTTGGTGTGAGAGACCCGGTTTCGAATCCACTGTGAGCGACCTCTGACATATATATAGCAATTGTAAGTCGCTTTGGATAAAAGCGTCAGCTAAATGGATAAATGTAAATTAATTGACTTCACCTTTAAAGTCATTGTGAATCTAAAATTGATCCAATACATTTTTAAGTCTATATATATATATTTTTTTTAAATATGTCCAATTTTGGAAGAAAAAGTTTAGGCTGGCAAGAACAATTCCTCTAATTGTAATTTATTTATTTATTTATTTTATTTTTTTAAGGAAAATCTATCAAATGACTCGGGAAGGTCATATCCAAGCCAATAAATCTTTCTGTTCATTCATCATACTGGAAATGTCACAGTGCAAAAATGATTACCCTCAATTATTATTTTTGTCCAGTAAAATGCTGTCCAGTAAAATAGTGCGAGACAATAAAGAATGTTTTGAGAAAATATAACTTAAATTATCTTTAAGGGTACTTTTCGATTAATATTCAATGTTTAAAACAATAATAATAAAAAAAGATTTAGATAGATTGATACAGACAGACAAATAGATGTTTGACTGACTAGCACTGCACCTATAACACATTAATGTAGTAGATTATCTGGATATTATGTATATAGAATAATTTATTCAATATAAGATACAACATGATTTCTTCAATAATGGAAATTATGTAAAAATGGCAAAAATAGTACTATAGGAATATTGTGGTTGAATTATGTACTGTACATAGCCACAGTGAGTTTGAGGATCACAACTAAATTGACACAATGATTTGCTGTTTGTCCGCTCATTCTAAGGATGCACATCTCCATTCCAGTCCTAAAGAGAATAGTCTTCATCAACCTGAGCATAATAGTGCTGATCTCTACAACACTGTCCAAGAACAGCTGTCAGTCCTAAGAAAAAGCCTGAGTTTTTATTTCGATGAGGAGACAAATGAACTGTGGGAGCTTCATTTGATCATTTGATGGTTCTGGACTTTCAGTGGTAGTGCGGCCCATTGTATAATTTTTTTTTAAAATGCTCCAATTTGAACGCGTCATGTTTTATGACAATTGCAATCGTGTTTTGTTGTTGTGGAGAGAAGGAATGATGAACATTGTTCTGCTTTGAAAGCTTATGATTATCAGAAATAACAGGCCAGTGAATGAGAGGGAGTGAGCAGCGCTCAGGTAGAATAAATGACTTTCTGAATCAGTCTTTTATTTCCAGCTCCTGTCTGCAGTCTGACCAACTCGACCAGAGGAGTCACAGACCAAACTCCTGACAGCAAGTTCACGATCCTTAACTCTTCTTTAGGTTTTCAACTCTTCTGTTCCTATATTGTGTGTAATTCAATCCTTTACTGTATG
Organism: Carassius auratus; assembly: GCF_003368295.1. Lineage (NCBI taxonomy): Eukaryota > Metazoa > Chordata > Actinopteri > Cypriniformes > Cyprinidae > Carassius > Carassius auratus. The sequence continues at coordinate 58,090 of NW_020524085.1, read as the reverse complement.
TAAGTGTAATACTGTCCATGCAATAACTTGTGTGCAATACATTTGTTCGCTCAGTGTTATGAATTTGTCTATCCATCCATCCATCCATCCATCCATCTATCCATCTATCCATCCATCCATCCATCCATCTAGCCAACCATCCATGTATCCATCTACAATATCATCCATTGATCAACAAAATCTATCCATCCCTACACCCACCCATCTAAAATATTTATTCATCCACCCACTCATCCATCTACAATGATAGATCATCATTCATCCATCGATTATATCTATCTATCCGTCCATTCATCTATGCATCCACCTAAAACATTGATCAATCATTCATCCATCTACAATATTTATCCAACATCCATCCATCCATCCATCCATCTACAATATCTATCCGTGATTAATTAATCTATTCACAATATCTATCCATCCACCCATCCTTTTACAATATCTATCCCTCATTCATCCATCTACAATATCTATCCATCATTTATCCTTCTACAATCTACCATCTACCACCCATAATATCTATCCATCCATCCATCCATCAACAACATCCATCCAACCACAATATCATCCATCCATGATATCCTTCCACCAATCCATCCATCCATCCACAATATCCATCCATTCATTCTCAGAGAATGACTGAGTCATTCACCATAACTGTCTTCACGTTCTCCCTCCATCTGGACACAGCAGATGGTGGAGGAATTCAAGATGGGGTCATTATCAAGAGGTAGTCTTCTAGATTTCACTGTGTACAGTGATGCTCAAAACACTGCCTTTATACATTATTCAAAGTCCATTTCACTTTTTTAAGCCAACCAAAAACACCTACTTCAACAAGAATTCTGAAACTAACAGCTGAAACACAATAATGCAGTTTTGTTAAATAATGCCAGAAGAAATGCACCATGTTTTGGTTTGTGTCCCATAGAACAATCAAGACAGCAGCTCAAAGGGGCTTTGCCAGTAATGTAACAGCCTAGTCCTTACTGTTTTAAGCCACTTGTAAACACACGACCACATGGCTGACCGGTCAAAGCAGTAAGAGGTTTATATATTATGAGTCAATGTGCAAGATCAATCTAGAAGAAACTACTGTGTGGCTGGGAGAGCAGCACAGAGCGAGGATTACATAGCCAAGAATAGTTCTGCTTTACAAACGAATACAACATCTCTGGCTTTATATCTGATTTAATGCGGGTGTCTATCCAGGCTTGCACGGGTCAGAGATTATGGCAGTAAATACAGTAGCAGTATGAACCACAACACTTGGGCTTTCTGTCAAGGTTATGATCCTGTACATACAGGAACATACAAGGTTACTGGACTAATAATAAAATGCTGTACAAAGTCAAGCTACAATCATCTATATGTCTGTTAGTCCAACTTTGCACTGGTGCAATTTCAGATTAATTTAAAACTTTTAAATGACATTTTAAAAAGATGAATTATTGGTTTTGTCCAACTGAAATCAAACTAAAGTGCACTTTTTGTCTTGCTTTGTGTTGTCTTTTGTCATTGCATGTCTTGCATGTTGTGCTGTTGGTCTGACAGAGATGCCACCAAACATTTGCACTTTCAATTACAAATTCCTTAAATAAAAAGATACAATGAGCCTTGAATCTATACACACACAAAAAAAACATCTGATCACAAAAAATGTAACTCTTATATATATATATATATATATATATATATATATATATATATATATATATATATATATATATATATATATATATACCAAGAGGCTGACAAGACATATAAAAGAGCAACTTCCTTGGTTTTGTTTCACACTAATAATCAGATCCCATCCCATTACATAAACACATATGCAAGCATGTGAAAATTACAATGGCAGCTGAGTTTTGAGAGGTTCTCTCCAGAGAGAAAGCAATCCTTAAGTGAACTGCAAACCGAATGCTAAAGATGTTAGATTTGACCAACACTGAGCCTAATCACACTGCACACACATTTTTTAAGTAACCATGAAATCTATTTTTTTTTTACATTTATTTTATGGAAAACTTTGTTTATTATAAATTCTTTATCTGTGCACTTCAGTTTTATTTTCATTTCAATTAATGTGTCATTGTAATCTTTAATCAAAAACGTTAACCTCCCCTTCGCCTCAAAATGACTCATCTTCTCTTCCAGTCATAAGCTATGGCGCTAGTGACGTGAGGGGTAAACTTTGGGATAAACAACAGGGGGAAAAACTGAAGCTGATGCTCCACTTTATAGAAATCAATGCATTGAAAAGTGCCCATAAAATTGAAAGGAAATCACCACAACAGTACTCTTAGGACATTGCAAACTGTTTTTTTGGACCTGGTGGAGGACGCACTCAGTCATTCAGGCACTCTTTCTCTCTCTCTCTCGAGCACTTTTATGTATGTTTTGTGCCGTTGATCGTCCTCAACGTAAATAAAACATTTCTTCATGGGTGTCGCTGCTGAACCAGGGGAGAGAAATCCCCCCACAAATAAATGCAAACTGGAATTCAGATCTGCTTCCATTTTGTTAGCAACGGCCCAACTTCCAACGATCCAATAAATTCCTAAAGGACGAAATAATTTTGAAATCAAGGCCCTCTCATTTCAAATGCTGTTTCACTCGGATAGACGTTACAGTAGAGAAAAAAAAGACAATTGTTACTTTTTTTTCATGCCGACTTAAAGGAAACAATTTCTCGCTGTTTATGCATGCTGTAATGCAGTACTCTGGCACAGTGGCGCTGCACCTTTATGAAACATGCTGCTTCCTGTGCAGTAGACTGGGTGGCAGCAGCTGTTACACTCTTGACCTTGTCTTCAGAACTCATGCACACACACATAAACAACCAGGCATATAAATACACAATAACATGCACTCAGATTATTGGAGTTAAAGGAGACATATTATGTCCCTTTTTACAATATGTATTATAAGTATCTGGTGTCCCCGGAATATGTGAAGTGAAAAATGTGTGTATAATAACATGCTTATTTGATCGCTACATGGTATGTGTGTTGAAGCAGGATTGGAACAAAACTCTGCAGGGCACCAGCCCTCCAGGAATTGAGTTTGACACCCCTGCTCTAAATAGTGTTCTGTGCAGCCAAAGACAGAACAGTTAGTATATATATTAGTATATATATATATATATATATATATATATATATATATATATATATATATATATATATATAAAACAAGTGCAATAATGTCTTTGAATTAGCTAAAAATGACAGCAGAATGAATCATATGAATCTGTTTGATCCCTGCAGTTCTCCTACAAATGCTTCCATTATAATCAGCAAACCCATCTACACTGCACAATAAATCTCTTATTAACACCATGTCTACGCCTTGTTGATTATAATGGGAGTGTTCTAGTTTTGTCACGTCGCTCACTTGCAGTATGCATTGGGTGTTACTCAGAGAGCCATTTCATCTAGCGATATATTTCCAAATTACCACTTTAGCATTTTGTTTTGATCCTAACGCTTATTATGGATGTTTCTGCACCATTTTCATATGCTCATATTAACGCAAGTGAAATGTAAAACATGCATTCATGGATCAGACAACTTAAACCACTAAGTATGTCACTTATCAGGACCGGTTTGTATTACAGGTAAGTCTATAGATTACTTCAAACATATCTTATTTGCCATTGTCACTATATATGCCAATTGTTAACAGTGGTGCATGCTATGAACTACATGATGTAACAGGGTGTGTTTGAAACCAAATATATCATGGAAAATTTAGCCTAGGCCAGAGGCTAAATAGTTCTGATGAGCTTTAGATGCACTGAAAGGGAAAGATGCAGGGATAAACGGATGGATGGATGAATGAATTGAAAGATAAAAGCTGGGGTTGGCTTTCATCTGCAGGGCTAACGGGGACACTGCAGTTTAAACTCTGTAAATCCACTTTTTCTGATCAAGTAGGATTATCGTGGCCACCGCTCGGCTTAGAGTGTGTCCTGGAGTGCTCACTTCACTTCAAACAAACCCAGAGCCTGGAAACACAACCTAATAACTGTCAGCTTGCAAACATATCATATAAATGCCATGCTTCACTTTAACCTATCCTCAGAGCATCTTCCAGGATGTCAACATACATTTTTACATAAACCAGCAAATTGAACACTGCACATTGCACCTAAATCTGCCACATGATGAATAAAAGTTCATCAAGTAGCTATTCCCAAAGCAGATATATATATATATATATATATATATATATATACTAATATACAGATGTTATACAGTGTCATTCACGCAAACACAAAACACAATCATGGTAACACCCATGACACTAAAATAATGCAAATAAACATTTATTAAACAACAGAACATGTAACATAAAACCCAAATGTACAAGGTTGCTTTAAATTGATTTTTAGAATATTACAATTTATATTTATTTTAAATAAATACTGTTCTGTTGAACTTGTATCACAGTTTCCACAAAAACAATGTGGACCACTAAAACATTGATAATTAAAACATCATGTGACACTGAAGACTGGAGCATTAATGCTGATAATTCAGCGTTGCCATGTCAGGAATAAATTACATTGAAAAAATATATAAAAATGGAAAAGATGTATTTTAAATTGAAATCATACTTCACAATATTGCTGTTTTTACTGTATTTTCATCAAATAAATTAAGACTTGGTGAGCATGAGAGATTAATGAGAAATCTTACCAACCCCAAACTTTTGAATGGTATCGTGAAACTTTAACCTTTACTCTTGCCAAGTAAAGCATGCTGGGAACTACACTGCCCAGTTTCAGTTAGCAACAAAAATTCTTCATGTAGTCCCAAAATAAATGGTTTAAGCCAACTTCCATTTTCCAAATTTTAATAAGATTAAACCCAATTGAATTGAGATTGAATTAATCAAGCAACTAAATAATTTTTTTTGTGATTTCACTTCAGAAGAAAGAACTATTAATATATTAAGATGCATTTAAAAAAATAGTCTAAAAACCTAATAAATTCTATCTGACTGAATAAGGAGATTTGAGTATGAAAGATTAAACAAAAACTATTCTTGGCACATGGATGTTCAGTAAGGTCTGTATTTTGAAGAACAAGCAGGTACATCCCGGACAGACATGATTGATTTCTTGATATTTCTCCAAAGAGAGAATTCTTTCAAATCTCTTCACTCCGTCTGCATGTCACGGACATCTTTCTAACTATCAGCAAATCTGCCTTTTAGTCTAAGAGCTGTTATATTCCTGCTATTGATTGAACGCATCTCAAGGCAAATTCCCAATTTAAGGATGATTTCCAGAGAAAGAGAAAGAGAGCTAATTCACGATGACTTAAACACTCAGGAAAAACACTGTTCTTAACCTATTTTGATAATCAAAGTTCCTCATGAATGAAACTCATTTGCCTCCGGAAACAGCTTTTCCAATATTAGTTGTTTGTAGAATCTGATACAAATTTGGCTGTTGTTGTGCAGCTTTCACTGTGTCTCACTCTCCAGCAAGGCCAAGAAAACTTGAGCATGAGAAGCTGAGTTTTTGTACGTACCGTGGTGTGTGCAGTATGGGCTCCATTGATGGTGCACTTCCAGAGCTGATCAGCAGACTGACACGCTGCTGAAGTTAAGCTAAGGCAGAACCAAGATCATGTGACCAGCCTTAAAAAAGAGTGGGACACCGGGGTAATGTATTTAACGAATATACCCAAACGACTGATGATGCAGGAAGAGCAAGTACCAGAGTAAAGCTTGAGCCATGCAAGAGGATTTGAAACTGCTTGTCTGGCACTGTGAAGCCAGGCTAAACAAACAGGAGTAAGAGGCTACCGAGAATAAACAAGTGAAAAATTACCAAGCCAAAGAGGACCAACAATAACAATAACATGCTCTTCTTCAGTAAGGTCAAGTTTTTAATTTACAGCATATAACTGTTGCATGTTCCTGTCACTGTTTGATCTCTGAAACTGCTTTGTTCCAAAATCTAGTGAGCTGCCAACACTGGCAAAAATGTACATTCAAGAATGTAGAGCAAGTTTACTGCAACAATGGTGTAGAGTCTATGCTGTTAAGTTCACATACTTTTGGAGGTCCAGCGTTTAGTTGATCCTGATATGCTATGATATGATATAAACACAATATAAACACAATGACAAACCCCCTTTTCCATGAGTGCGCTTGGCATCAGGACAACTTTGTTTCCAGGCATACGATAAAAAAATGCAACATACTCTCAACATGATCTACTGAAATTATTTTTGAATTCAATACATTTTCAATCAAACTTTTCACATTTTGTGTGTCTTATGATATCAGAAATACAGTCGAGGGTCTGTGGGTGTGATATCTGAGGCTGAGACTAAGGCAATTGACCACATCCTAAATGAGAAGTGATCTTTTCTGTGCACTGTTTATCCAGTTACTAATACAAGCCATACTGTACATTCAGTTTACAACCGTGTAGGTGTATAAGAGGCCCAACTCCTGCTGCAGAAAATGTCTCCCAAACACTTCTTCATTCACCAATGTTTCCCATCAGACTCAATAAAATTAAACTTGCTAAAGTGAACTTTGGACCAGTTCTCCTCTCTCCACAGACAACATGCTCCTCAGCAAAGGTTAGTCTAACCTTCTGATTCTCTCTGCTGGTGTCTTGATCACTGCAGAGTGCGCCTTCAGTCAGAGTTCTCTGAAACATGCCGAGACAGATCCATACCCTGCTCAGCACTGAACTGTTACGCAATTCCAGCTGCAGTGTTGAACCGATTCCCCATTGAGAGTCTTCGCATTATCTATTGTGCATTTGTCTTATGTGGATTACCAACCTTTTGGGGGGACTTAAATTATTGCAATTGTAAAGCTGCAATATTTTAGAAATCACAGATTTAGAATGATCAACTTCTCTTGCAATGGCTGAAAGGGTCATCTCTCTAGCTTTCATCTGGACAACCTCCTGTTAAAGGGATTCAGTCACCTTAGAGTAGCCCACCATCTCTCAATCTCAGTGAAAATTGGAGGAATGCTGCCAGTTAAATTAGGTTTGTCATATAATTAAGGAAATTAGAACCAGGTGCTAATCTCTTTTTCAAAGATCTCATTTAAGTTTTTAATAATATGCTTCAGAATACGGTCAATGTATGAAATATGCTTAAAAAACTGCCCCTCTACTCTTGTTAGATTCAAATATGACTAAGCAGTGACCTTGAAATTTAGGAAATTGAAGGTTGTTCTCTAATTTTGATTTCCACTGTACATGTGGGTTGTGAAAGAGAAAAGCACATGTACACACATAAATGGCACAGCTAAATACACACATTGTTGATGTTGATGGTGAAATCCCTGGGGCTAATGATGACCCAGATCCCAAAAACACACAAAACAAATCATTTCAGGTGCTCACAAATACCCCTGACAGCATAAAACCACCAACAATTTAGAGTTAGAGCTTTTTAAAACATACACTAGCGCTAAAAACCTATCAGAATGAAAAACGAGACTGTGTAATTATTACAGTCTATTTGATCAGACTTGAGTGGTACATGAGTGGAATATCTATAGTCTTTGGGAATACTGAGCGGAACAGCTGGGCCATCTTTCGCTTTCGGCCAAAAATCATAAATGCCATTTTTGGCCAATTATTTTCAGCGACCAAAATTTCAATGCATACCTAAAAGTAAGTAATGGGGCATGAAAGTGTGCCATTTTCATGGAAAGTGGCCTACATGTATATAAAGGTCTTCAGATAGATCTGAATAATAAATGGGCCATTCGGGCACATCTTTATTCTTTCCTGTTTGCAGCGGGTGGCACAGGATGATATTTCTAGGCTGGGTTTGAAAAATAGACCTGCTCTGAGATGGCTTACCAACTGTGGTGCAGAATACAAATAATGCCGGCTTATATTTATGGCAGGATGCTGTCAGTGGTCTGGAGCCAAAAATAAACCCCACCAGAGTGAAGCAAAAAAAAAAAAAAAAAACATCAACAATTCACAGGGGACTAATGTCAAGATCATGACATTGATGAAATCAACACAGGAGCAGGACATAACTACTCTCCCGTGGCGTTAATCATGCAATGGTGGAACTCCTGATTATTCTGATACTGAAGCCTGGTTTGATCAATGTGGACAGAGAGCTGATCCGCGTTCTAACCAAGGCTGTAGAAGATCTCAGCCTGGCTTGGTCGGCTCTGGAAGGGCGCCGTCAACAATCCTCCCATCCATCTATGCCCTGCAAGAGCACTAGTGAACTGGACTTATTCAGCAGCTGGCCAAGCTTCTCCGCACCATGGACCTGTCTGATAACAACTGTTTCTTTCACAGTTCCACTTGACACACTACAACGTGAAAAATCTCTAAACAGACTGCACACAGCAGTTTGCTTGGCCTTATAGACTAAAAATGTATGCCGCAGCTGGAGAGGAAGTCTCATCGAGGCTCTGTAATGAGCTCTGTCACATCGGCATGGCCCAGCAGTGCCTGTGGTTGTCTCATGTCACTTCTCATTCGCCACAGCAGCCACTGAGAGCTCCAGTGAACCACCAGGAAGCCAGGACAGCTCCGCCATCTCCCACCTATTCTGGGTTCACTGCTTCCTCGGGCCGCCTCGAGGCCTGCACGCCTTACTGAGCTGAAGGTGAAACAGAACAGCATTTATCAAGCTTCACGGGATTCACAGCCATCTACCTTGAGTGGCAAAGACTGTGGAATAATCGATGTAATTATATCAGTCAGTGTGAATCATTCTTCTTATCATCTCTAATGGTTTTCTGCATCAGTCTTTACTTATATAACGCTTATGCAAGCAGTGCTCACAGTTTTTGTGTTTGGATGCTGATGTCTCCTTTTTTGTTCTCTTATGGACTTAACCTTTAAATGGATAGTCCAGTCAAAAACGAAAATTGTGTCATCATTTGCTCACTCCCATTTTGTTCCAAACCTGTATGACTTTCTTTCTTCTGTGGAACACACAATTAGATATTTTGAAGAACACTGAGAACCAAACAACACTGTGTGTGTGTGTGTGTGTGTATGTATAATATATATATATATATATATATATATATATATATATATATATATATATATATATATATATATATATATATATATATATATATATATAATCCTTTTATATATATATGTTTAACATTTCTCAAAATATCTTCTTTTATGTTTCACAGAAGAAAGAAATACAAGTTTTAAAATGACATGGAGAGAAAATGGGTCCATACAATAATACGGTCATGTGCTCATTCAGCTGCGTAAATAGCTATTTTTTCTTAATTTCATAGGACTTCAAGGTCTTTTTTTTATTAAAATAATAATATGATCCACTTATGTCAAATCTATAGCATGCATTGAACATTCACCTTGTATTCACACATCTAAATGCCATCGAACACGTGATCTCGAGTATTACATAAGAGACAATTAACTACCAGCCGTGTCCCTGAAGAAGTGCTGCTGAGTTTAGAGATGAAGCAGTTCGATTTTCAGCTCATCTCCTGGCATTTCATTCTCCCCTAATCTAGGAGTCATTAGAGTCAAACATAAATGTAAAAGCAGCGGACTGTTTGTGGACCATTATTAAACCACCACTGTTTCTGATCAATATTATCAGTGACTTTGAAGGATGAGTAAAACTCATTATAGTGCATTTAGAGTGCAGTGGGAGCATTCAGTGCAGGTGATAAGTTCTATCTATAATTGAGACTTTCTGATGACAGAAAACACAAATCTCCGACAAACGCAGATGCAAAAGGTTTCAATTTCAGTTCAATTTAAGTAAGCTTACAGGGTTTATATTTTCTATGTTTATATTTGATGTTTTGTGAAATGAGACTAAATACATTTATTTGCTTGAACGATCAATGGGAGAATTCTAATTTAAATTGGATTTAAATAAATGTTAAAGTTAATGGTAACGTGAAATGTATTTACAAATAAAAAAATTCTGGTTCATTACGATTTGTAATTAGTAAACAGCATTTGATGCATGAAGTAAAAAAAAATATATTGGTAATAAATAAATAACCAAATAAATAAATCAAGTTAATGGATCTTTTTTTTTATTTTTATTTTTTATTTTTTTATTTTTTTTACCAATTATCATCCTTTTATTGCTTTTATTCAGTCATTGCCTTCTTCAAACAATTAGTCTGATGGATCATCACTGAGGTTGCATTAAGCTGTGTAGAACCAGCGGCGAGAGTGTCTAAAGAAAACAACAAATATAAATGATTTATTGTCACAGGAGTTGGCTCTGTCAGGAATCATTAAGAGTTGCTTCAGTGCAGCTGGAGGACGTTGTGGGGTTCATAAGGACGGTTTGTTCATGATGTGACACTGATGTGCTATGGATACGTGAAGCTTCTCAGTCTGATGCCAGAAAATAATGCATGAAAAAGACATGACAATCTGAGTTACTAAAGAAGCCATATCATGATGATTACACCTTTCTTGAGTAGTTTAAATAATAATAAAAAAAGTTAACTATATTAAAAATGTACTTAAACTTTTAAAACTGAAAACTTTCACTGCAGTCCAAAAAGCACACATTGAAACTGAACTGCAAAACAGACTCATATTTCTGTCAGAATGAAATCCAATTTGCAAAGATGCTGTTCCTAATTGAGGGGGCAATTAAAAACTATGTTGAATTTCACATTAAATCTGCAGCCTATGTGTTAGCGCAGCAAAGCACCATTCCTCAATTCATACATGAAAAGGGTATTCATAATTAAGTGCAAATGGCTCAACTGCTAACAACAACAACAACAACAACAACAAAAACCATCCAGTTTAATTCTACGAGTAAAAAAGATTGTAGAAAATAAATGGACTGTATTTGTCTATTTTCAGCTTGTAACTGTATGCTTCCTAAATCTAGTCTTTATGCATTTGAAAGGCCTTGAATTTACCTAGACTAGGTTGGAAGAAGCACTGACATTAAGGAATATATATATATATATATATATATATATATATGTGTGTGTGTGTTGCCAAGCATCAAAGGTGTGCTCACGATGTGAAGTTCGTTTAAAGATTACCTTCTAAGGTACTTATGGCAAAATTTAAATTTTTTGTACTCGTTTTTACTCATAGGCTTTAATCTCATTTTATTATTATTATTTTATTTGTATGTCTGTTCTTCAGACAAACATCTGCATCTTAGAGCCACAAAACACAAAGCATGTCACTTATTCAAATGAATGTGCAGTGGAGGATCTGTGGTTCGCTCAGATGTGAGGCAACATTCCATCAGTGCATTTATTCCTCGTCAGCAAATGTTTGTGTGGCAGTGAAATGCAGAGGGAGTTCAGGCCTGTGGCTGGGTTAGGTCATTTAAAGACTTAGAATCAAGCATCTAGTGTAAAATCTGACATGATTTGATACTGTATGTATAAGAGGAAAAAAGAAAACTGCTGACACAAGCTCTGAAGAGACATTTTAAAATGGCCTTCTATGTCTGCTGAAAAAATACTCATAAGATTGATGTATTCAAGCAACCATGATTCTATTTCTACATCTCTTTCTGATTATCTGAAGGAAAAGTCCACTCAAAAAGAAATGTTTTGTCATTATTTACTCACCCTTGGAAGAAGGTGCTTCCACAGAATGAAATGAAACAGCAAAGGAACAACATGATGGTGAGTAAATAAAAACACAACAAACAACCTTTAAAGCAAGTAAGAAATACTATGGCATTGAATCGTCTCATATAAAGTGTTAATGTGAGGATGCAGGCCTTCCTGCCACTTTATTTCAACACAACCAAATACAGAAACGTGCTGCAAATACTCACAACACAACCAAATACATAAACGCTCTGCAAATACTCACAACACAACCAAATACAGAAACGCTCTGCAAATACTCACAACACAACCAAATACAGAAACCTGCTGCAAATACTCACAACACAACCAAATACAGAAACGTGCTGCAAATACTCACAACACAACCAAATACAGAAATGTGTTGCAAATACAGACATATGCAATCTAAAAACCAGCTAGAAAATCTAGAAAACACAGATAGATGACTCCGGTGCATCAACAAGGACCTTAAAATGACGAGAAGACACACTGAACAGACAGGACAGAAGTAAACCCATCATAAACAAAAAACAGATCAGACAAGCACATTCAGCTGCCAGTGGTGTCGTCAATCACACATATCAGCATCTGAAGGGTGTACGTTCATGTTAGGCTGCAAAGATTAACAAGACAAAAGCTCACAAAAACATCCATCGTTGGCCATCATGTCTTTCTTAGGAGCTCTCTGATTCAGTGCATATTATTCATCATCAGGAAAGTGAACGTAAAGTTGCTGCTGTCAGTCAAATCAAATAAATACAGAATGTGCCTGCTTCTCTCTTTTTTTTTCTTCATTTTGTAGGCTAAGGAATAATCCACATTATGTGTCACCTCAGGAAGTTCTGGATGAAAAAGACTGAATCACACACATCTCTTATACAGTACGTCTCTAGGTTCTTACAATTCAACTTCAATCCAACCACCTAATTCCTAATAAAGTTACAGGCCTTTATTTCACTTACTTGTCAAATTCAATTTTTACATGCATTTGTCACTTGCCCAGTGTTAATTCTGTGCACACAACCACAATCAGCTTCCAATGATTACACGCACCTCCTGTAATCTGACAAACACACTCAGAATTACTCACAAACACCTCCCCTTTATGCCAATAAACCTTACAGAACACCAATCAAAATCCACCTCAGGAAAGGAAACAGCAGTGGACATTAATCTCCACCATTTCTTCTCAGAATTCCAAATCATTACCCATGTCAATCAGGGAATCTGTGCAGCATTGTAGGTCATTCTGCACTTGTATGCCTTTGAAGAAGACTGAATATCCCTTTGTGACTTATACTCTACAAAGGGAAGAACGTCTTCTGCATTTGTAAGTAGCAACTCATCAAGTGCGAGTCAGTGATGTCAATGTTCTCTTTGACAAAAGTTAGGGAGTTTGATTTGTGCCCACATTACATGGGAACAGCGTGGTGTTGATTGCTCCTGTCAGCGTCACATCTGTGATCTGTCTTACATCAATTTTGTTTCTGTCAACAGTGGCAGGTCTAGAAGGGGCATCAGCAACAAGCATGTAATCAAAGAAGATGGTAAACTTTAGGGATGCACTGAAATTAAAATTCTGGCTGACACCAGTAAACTGATAATTAATTTTATGTCAAGGCTGATAAATAAATACAAAGTGAAAAATAAAACACAAAAAATAAACAAAAATTGTTTAAACTCTTCATAATAACAATATAAATTATGTGTGTATATATATGAATTTTAAAAATAATTATATTTATTATATTATTATACTTGATATTCAAGATTACATTTTTGGGAATTTAGATTTGTTTTAGATGGTGGCAAAAGCAATGTAAACACAAATAGGAAAAATGTGCATGCACAATGTAAATATTAACAAGAAAAAAGAAAAGAAAAAAAATGTCCCAGTAATTTTCTGCCAGCCAGGATACTACTGAGTAATTTTTTTTTTTTTACAGCCATTACATTTCTGTTAACTTCAAATTCAAAATGTAAATAAATACATATGCAAAACACCTGAAAAAATGCAACATGCAAAATCCCTTCAAATTAATACAGTAAGTTGTTCCCTATTACTACTGATATTTTTACAGTCTATAATATCATACATTTTTGTTTTATACAATGTAAATATTTTGAATACCAGTCAATTTGCATGCGCCTCTGTTATTCCCACACATGCAAAGTAAATGATGGAGCAAGTCACCTGCTGACATCTTTGTGTCAAATTAGCAATCATCTTCAAAGTGATTTTAAAAAAAATTCTCAATTTCTCAATGAAATGCAAGCTCTCTGTGATACTATAATGCCATTCTTATAATGCCATTAAGCCTGACAATAAGACATCCACAGCATCACTACCTCCTACTCACTGTGGCTCAAGAGTCTAACGCAATACTGCTTTATTATTGTGACAGAACTCACCGACAGCAATTAAAACCTTGTACGTGACAGACTGCATCCTTAAAAAGGCTGCTTCCTGCTTAAGGTGTCTACTTCAGTCAGTGCAAAGGAATCAGACAAGGATGCACAACTAAATTAAACTATAATGGGATGTGCTTCAAAACAAACCTGGAGGGTGAACCTTCTTACTATTACACGAGGTCAACTGAATATTTGCTGGATTTTAAGTTACACTTTTTCCTACAGGAGGTCAAGATGATTCCGTTGACCGCAATGTGACGACTGCGTAATGAGTCCTGTGCCCGGGGCATCAGCGGACGGGTTTAGCTCTTACTGTCTGAGCTTGTTTCGGAACGTAAACATTGGTAAGTCTAATTAGAGGAAGCCTTATCTGTCTCCCAGAGCGCACACGCATTACTGCGACCGCAAAGAGAACTACGGCTCATTTTTCATCAGAAGACTGATGGCAGGGCAACATTTTTAATGAGCTGCTCCGACTGTAATGCATTTAATAAACAATCCCAGTGATGAAGGATTCAATTTTAATTTCCTGTTACAGTTTAACAAGTGCATGTAAACATGAGCTACTAAACTGCTGAACCCAAACTATAAAAGGCTCTATAGTGTATGCAGCTTGGTTCAAAACCATGTGTTCATGTGTGTTACCCTTAATAGTGTTGGAAAGTGTTGTCATTTCAGTATTAGGGTCATTAGTTGGATTTCCATCCACATATTGTTCATGCAAATTTTGGGATATTGCATAAAAACACTGAATGGAAATAACAAGATAACAAGAAATACAATGGAAATGCATTTACCAAATAAATTCCTGTGAACAGTCATGTGACTTGTACAATATATTTACAAGGTAAAACTTAGGAGCTGCTAAAGTGGAAATGTTTTCTCATTTAAAGCTGTCATGAAATGAAAATTCAACTTATATTATTTTCTAAATGCATATCCTGCACAAAATGACAACAGTCTTATTCTGTAAAATAAAATATTTTTTTGACACTCTGAAAACATTTTTGTTAATGAGCTTCAATGAAGGATATCTTCAGACTGATGAAGAAATGAAACCTACAGTATGTTTTAGTACAAAAAACTGACTTCATTTCTCATAATACGTCTTTAAAGGACAACATGTTTTGAAAAAAACAAACAAACAAACAAACATTGTGACAAAAATGTATAGGCCTACATTCAGAAAAAAATGCAAATTATAAAACAAACTCAAGTAAATGTATTTCCATTAATGTGCAAGTGATTTATCAAGCCCTTAAAAGCCTAAAAGTTGCTGTACTTTTTCATAAAGGATCACAAAAACAGACAAGAAACCAGGGTGGCTCTGACCTTTTGGTGCTGAACATGTTGGCAGGACACTCGTCTCTGACTCAAAGGTTTCCTTCTGGGACAAACCTGAGAAAGTAACCAGACACAGAAAGGATATTAAGAGCAGATATGTGAAGGTGACCTGAGCCCAAAACATTCCAAAACCACACTGAGTTTATCCCAAAAAACAAAACCACATTCAACAACAGATTCAAACACAGTTACAAGCTTGAGAGCTGCTAAACTAGAAAAACTCAGAGCATAGGGTAATCTTTTATCACATATAAAGAAAAATACCACATATGAAGAAATAAAGACCACAGAATTATTATTTTGGACACATTCACAAATATGAAAAGTGACCAGTGGATAAAGAACAAACTGGCTGATTAATGTCTGACTGAAGTACATTGAGCTTAATGATCTCAAACGCTCTCATTAAAGGCTTAGTCTAATAGTTTCTGTGAGCTGATGAATAATTCATTTACACACTGGTTGAATGTTGCGAGATGTTTGCAGAGTCAATCAACTGACAGAAGGAAGAGTTTGCAGTCCTCTACATCTGTTAATTGGGTGAAATTGAAAAAGTGTTGTCAACGCTGCATGGCCATTCAAGACAGATTACCTGTTGAACTCTTTGCAGTTTAAAGTGTATACTGCCTATTTTAAGTGATGTAGCCTGCAGGCTATGGGTACTCTTTAATGCAAAGGATACGGCAGTGGTGGTAAAGGTCATCATTAATGTGCAGGACTATGTGTCATAACCAGTGTTGGGAAGGTTACTTTGGAAATGTAATAGGTTACAGATTACAAGTTACCCTGTTTAAAATGTAATAGTAGTGTAACTTTTTCAATCACTTTATTAAAGTAATGTAACTAATTACTTTTGAGTACTTTTTGATTACTTTTCTAAATTTGTGAACATTATAATAAATAAAAGCATATATATCAACTCAAATACAGTTATCTAATAAGCATGTGTCATATGCTGTTTAATAAACACCTGAAACATTGGTGTTTTTTTAATTTTTTAAACTGCTGTCTCTTTATATATGATATGATGATAGTTTTATCAAAATAAGTAAAATGCATGAAGTCACAGAGCAGTTATTATATATTATATATATTGAGACGGCAGAGGTTGAAAACACTGCGAGCTTCAGTAGGCCTATGTGTAGTAAATGAAACTGCATGTCTTTGCCATTAATTTACAGGAGGGGCAGACTGGGAAAAAAAAAATCAGAATGGAAAATTCAAACTCATACAAACAAATTCATGGACAATACTATTTTTTGTATGGACCTGATATAAAAAAGGTTTAAATCTTTAATATGGGGACATGTCAAATAATTAAAAGTTCTCTCCTGAATGGCACCTTCACTTCCATTTTTCTCTTCAGTCTCATTATTTTGCCCCGTTATCCATCTTAATACTCAAGATTGAACAAAACTGTACTTTACTTACTACAATATATTTATAGAAAAATCCTAATACTGTACACGAGTTATGTTTTTCCCTTAAAAAAATTTACCATGCTTTTATTAGCCTATATAAAAGTACAATAACCTTGTATGGTTTTTTGTTTTGCAAATGGATTCGTATTTATTTTTAAATAAATAAATTTGTAAAATAATTTTAAATTTTTGGTTACCACAGTTAAACAATAGTAACCATTTTCACTGGATTTATAGTAAAATAATAAAATGTTAATTTTCGCAAGGGTTGTGTCAAAAAAGCATCTTTACAGATGAAACTGACCTGAAACCCTGAACAGTAGTTCTGCTTCTCTGTTCCAGCTGTGCGCTTCCACAGTCCACTCTTTTACCTCTCTTTCGCATTGATTACTTGGAGTCTTGAACCGTTTGGCGGAGGCGCGGAGAGCGCGCGAGTCACGACTAACAGATTTATTAGAGATTTAATTATCAAATGGCGGATTCGCAAATGATCGCTTTAGTACATTCGGCAGACAATTATACAATAATGATATTAAAATATTGGGACAAGTTGAGGAAGACTGAGGAAGCTGGCAGGTCACGGGGAATTGTCCCGGTTCTCCCTGTGTCCAGTCCGCGCGTGATTTCAACTGACACGCAGAACGTGCAGGAGTCATATATTGCATTTTGGGGGCTTGATATTCACAGACACCAGTCCATGTCATGTTTTGATTCAAGTGTACTGACCTACTTTTGATTTAGTCATCCAAAATGTGGCATATTCCGTCCGCGTTAGGCATTCCGTTTTTCTGACTGGATTCTACGAACCAGACTGTGTTTCCGCATCCCGGAAATTATTAGGGCGTATGTCTTAGAATAGTCAGTGCAATTTGGGAAATAAATCAGTTAAATCTGTATGTGGATTTGTGTAAATATTCAAATGTAATCCCCTTTGTAATCGTTAAAAAATTCATAAGTAACTGTAATTTAATTACTCATTTTTTCTTAGTAACTGTAACTAATTACAGTTACATTAATTTTGTAATTAAATTACGTAACGCCGTTACATGTAACTAGTTACTCCCCAACACTGGTCATAACCAGAAGGGGTGACCGCTCCGCTCCAACATGACAAATATCACATCTTTGGTTGTAATCGACAGGGAACAACTGAGAAATTTGAGAACAAATAGTCATTGAAAAGTGTAATATATATTTGTGTATGGTTGGGTCAGTGCTTTGTTGTTTTATTCCTTTTAAAGTCACAGGCACACAAAACATTGGTCTATTTTGAGAGCTGTGTGTTGTGGAGTTCTGGGATTCCACAGAGAGATGGCATTGATGAACAGGACTGAATCATGGGACTTTCTCCTGCTCGGTATTCCACTTTCACACTCTGATCTTCCCTTGCTGGTTTAATCTAGTCTATTTTTAACTTAACACATCTGAGACACGTGTGGGAGGAGATGTGAAAAAAAAAAAAACAGACAGAGCATGCTGAAGAAAGAGAAGAGTTGTAATCATAAAAGCTGTGGTTTCTGCAGCAGGTAGAAAAAAATCAGTTATTTTTGTCATAAACCCACAGCCCACAACAGTAACGGAAGCAGAGGTCCCTGCTGAGGGAAAGGTGGCATGTTCAGAAGGTCATTTCATTTTATTGTATTTCCTCTTCTCCGCAGTGAGTCATCCCTCTGGTCTAAGCGTTCAACAGATTTAGAGTGATTTCATCAAAAGCCTTTCATTGCTCCAAAATAAAGTGGCAAGGACTGTGTGTGTGGTTTCAGAGGACAGTGGCAAGCTTGTAGAGGAAAGTATTGCAATTGACATTGAAATGTAAGGCCCAGTAAACACTACAGGACAGAAGGACGGCGCCTTGAGTCAATTTAAAGAATCAGTTTATACAACTAACTACAGAGTGGGTTGACTTTAAACAACCATCCCAAAAGTACCATTGTTCTTCTACATACTCACACACAAAGCAACATTGCAAGAGTTCTTGACAACATCAACAAGAACAGAGAGGAGGGTTTGCGGTCATTTTCTTAAACAGAACAAGAAGATAAACAATATAGATGGGACAGCGACTGGGGAGATGTGGGCAGTAGCTTGATGGCACTTTGAAAGCTTGTCTTTTTTTTTTAAGTTAGTGTCATTGTAAAGATGTAATATTCTAGAAATCACAGATTTTTAATGACCAGCTGAAAGGGTCGTCCCTCTAGACTTCATCTGGACAACCTACTGTTGAAGGGTTTCAGTCACCTTAGAGCGGCCTGCCATCTCGCAATCTCAGTGAAGATGACAGGAATGCTGCCAGTTAAATGTCTGTCATATAATTAAAGAGTGGTGCCAGATTAACACCAATAAATTGGAGGTATCTGTAAGTGATCTCTTATTTTCTCTAATAAGTTATTTTTCAAATGTATCGTTTAAGTTTTTTATACTGTGCTTCAGAATACAATTAATTTATGAAATTTGCTTTAAAGACTTCCCCCTCTACTCCTGTTAGGATAACTTAAAATAGGACTAAGCAGTGACCTTGAAATTTAGGAAATATACACACACACACACACACACACACAAAGAATGGGGGGGGGCATCCCATAGGTGTAATGGTTTTTATACTGTACAAATGATATATTCTATGGCCCTACACCAACCCTACACCTAACCCCCACAGAATACTTGCATTTTTACTTTCTCCAAATTTTTTTTTTAAATATTCTGTATGGTTTATAAGCGTTTTGAAAAATGGGGACATGGGTTATGTCCTCATAAGTCACCCTCTCCTTGTAATACCTGTGTCATACCTATGTCATTATACAAAGTTGTGTCCTGATATGTCAGAAAAACACACCGACACACACACACACACACACACACACACACACATACATATCTACTCAAAACTTATGAATGGTAGTGTATTCAAAAACATTAGCCATTGTGTAAAATTACTGTATCTAAAATTATTACAATTCAAGATTTTGATCATCCAACTTCACCATGGTCTGTACATGTCAAGGTACTTTTCCGTGGCTGTTTAAAACATGTGCTTAAATGGAACAAAGATGTACGATATTACAAAACAAATTCTGATTAATCCTCATTCTTCTCCAAAAATCACATTATGCGTGTCGTGTGATGGCGTCACTGTGCGTCTGCAGTGAGGTGACTCATCCTCCACTGCGCTCTCATCATCCTTTACCTGATTCTTACAGAAACTCTTTAAACCTGACAACATCTCCAGGGACTAATCGGGGTCAAATGAAGCCTACAGAAACACGACGTGAATAAAGGAAATTCTCCTCGCAGTTTGCAGCAGATGTGTAAACAGCCCTGCTGTTGATTCTGAACGCTCTGTTTACACTCATTCCAGAGGTTCAAATCTCATCACAGGCTGCTGCTGTCCTCTGTTCATTGCCTGCCATATAATCGAGAAATCAAAGCACAGGGATGATTTGCTCATGCATATTAACAAATAAAGACCTTGACAAACACTGCTGATTCTACAAACATGATAGATGGAGTGAGTTCATCTAGACCTGTATAAATCGCTATCTAAAGACAACATACAAGACTGATATCCTAGTAGTTTTGCCAGATAAACAGGGGGTATAGATTTAGGAAAATATATTTATCTCAATTCCTCTATACACTGTTTCGTGTTACCTGGTCTCTAAATTTGTTCTCATACACGTCCATAAGAACAGATAAAACACATAAACAAACGACTTGAAAGAAAAGCTCGGCTGTTTTTCGTTTACACAGAACATGATAAAAACCTGAAAATAATGGTTGAGACAGTGGTTGGGGAGAAGTGGGCAGGAGTTTGATTTTTCAGGCAAACATATTTAAACATGAACGAATGACTAGCTTCAGTCTTGTAGTTTGTGCATGGCTTGAGGAATCCAACAAATACAAGGTAAACTCCATCACAGTAAACAAGACATTATGAAATTACAATTCTTACAATTTCCCAAGGCAGAATGCAAATAATATTTTCTTTCAAATCAATTGCGTGTTCACATGGTTATGGAGTAAGTGAAAAACTGAAGGGAAAGTTCTGTGTTGTGATATCTGAGACACACTGGGATTGTCTGAGACCTGCTCGGGATATTCATTTCAAGACCTTGCCACCCTTGAGTAGACGAATGTATTTTAATTCATTATTAAACTGTCTTCACACCTTTGATTTCCCATGATGCAATTCCTTCACATGTGTTAGAGTTTTTGTGCTGTTTTTCTGGAATATTCTCTGTGCAGTTGATTATTCATAAAAATCAATAACAATAACTTTAATTTCGAGATTTCCAGAAATATTATATATTCAAATAAAAAAAATAAAATAGTAAAAAAACAATCTTTTGAAATGAAACTACTTTTAGATTTTAGATAATTTAAAGAATTTTTAGATTTAGATTTAAATAAAATAATTTTAAGAAGCAAAATAGCCGGGTAAGTTTTGAAAGATGTAAATTCAAAATTCAGATTTTAGAATTCAGAATTAAAGAAAATAGTAAATCAATAAGTTCGAAATGTACTGCAACTCCTTGTAATATTAGCTCCAGTAAATACATTATTAAATCTATAGAACATAAACAGTGCTTTAACCTTGTAGAAATGGGAGCGTGTGCTTGAGTTCCGTTCCCGTTTCTGAACACAGATGTGATTGTTTGAGCTCTTGGCAAGGTGGGACTCTGTCAGTCCAGCTCTGGATTTATTCTGCTGAGTCATAACACAAAATGATATTATGTTGACAGAGACAAATGCCTCAGGAGGCAGAGCTCTAAAATGACTTTGTTCCAAGGTAAATTTAATCTTGAGTGCTAGATGCATTTCGATACAACAGAGCACAGATGCAGTCCTATAAAAGCATTTCATTCCCGCTTTGGTGTTGGTCATGTGCATGTGGATTTTGCCAGTTGTTTGTCAGGTTTATCAACATTGACTATTAAGAGCTGGACGTAATGCACATTTAAGAGGGAAGTGTTTCATTTGTGCACCACAGTACATCGTTTTTTTTGGATATTTTGTCATCTGCACGGCAAAAATAAATTAAATAATTTGCCATTGCTCAAACAATGGTTAGTCATATTTCAAATTAAATTTGCTGAATCAGAAAATGCACATGTCGGGAGAGAGTAATAGCTGCTGTTACTAATTCAATGAATGCTTAATTTCTCAAATCTGTTCCCATGAAGAATCTAACACACCTACATAATGGAAGAGTAACTTTTCAGCAAATGTTCACATTTGGCTGTACTATTCCTTTAATGCATGAAACACGAGAATAACATGTGACAGACCGGGCTGCAAGGGTCAGTCGCTGCATTACTAGGGTTTAAAAGAGCAAATCCCATCCCTAATCTACAGATCACACTACTCTTCTGTTTACACTGTGAATTTAAATCTTTCACTGGTCCTTCAGCGCCATAAACCGCTGGTCATAACTATTAAATATTATGCAATTGGTAACACTTTAGTTTAAGGACATATTCTTAGACTAGTTGCTTGCTATCACAGATATTACTAGCATATTGTCTTAAAAAGCACATATTAATGCTTTAACAATTAAATTTATTAATGCTATATAAACTTAACGACCCCCTTAGGTGAGCGTGATTTCACCAAGTACAACATGTTCCTGGATCAACATCATTGTTGACCCTGGAACAATATTCCAATCAACCAATCAGAATAGAGATATAACTTTTCAGGAAATATCTGTTTTTGGCTTACAGTCAGGGCTAGGTGCTTCTACACTCTTATTAATCAGCTATCATTTCCCGCTGATTTTAGGAATAAATTATGTGTAAGTTTAGGTTTCGTGGTAGGGATTGGGTCTATAATATTTTTTATCAAAAATGATAATGGGAGGACCATGTACGCTGGTTTTCCTTCTTCTCTCGGGGTGTCCCAGTCAATGTGCTTCTAAGAATTCCTCATCAATGATTTGTCTAATAGACATATGTATCGATTGCTGGTGGAATCAGTTGCAAAATAGCACAAATGCTAACAGGATTACTGTAGCATTGTCATCACTAACAGATACTGATATTAAAGCTTAGACATCTTCTCCTCATGAAACAGAAACATTTCTAATAAATTTTAATGTAGTCCAACACAACAACCCTTTTTAAAGTCTTGATATTTCAGCTTTTTCCATCTGTCACATAAATCATTGACTAGTTTGTGTCAGCCAACTATTAATTCATAAATGAAATGTAGCTGCATGATATATCACTGTAGTCTTAACCTGTAAAGATCCCATCACCTGGAGGACTCCAACAGCCTTCTTTGGATTTAGGATTAACACTGTTATGCAATACCATGAGCTGACAACAGTGCTGTAGAAAGAGAAAGAAACCTAGTGAGCTGACTACATAGGCAGCATTTAAAGTATGGTCCAAAAGGTAGACAGCATGATTACGTTAATTAATATTATTCAAAAGGAAGCACTGTATGCATCTGTTTTAATGTGCTGTAAAGTAAGCGATCCTTCATTTTGAAAGAATCTGAGAGAGACAAGCTGTCATGATGCTCAGTCTTTCATCTGACTGTGTCTTTCAGTGAGAATGGAGCTGAATTTTAATTTCACTAAGAGATGAGAAAAGGATCCCTGTGCAATTAGAGAAATAGAAAATAAATGGTGTGTAAGGACATGACATGATCATGACATTTGAAGCTTTTAAAATCTGAATCCAGAACAAAATAAGAACGAATAAGTTTGGGGTCGGTAATATACACAGCCGTTTTCAATATAGATAATAATAAGACATTTTTCTTTGGCACCAAATCAGCAAATTATTTCATATGAATGATTTCTGAAGGATCATCTTACTGTTTTACTGTATTTTAATCACATAAATGCAGCTTTGGTGAGAACAAGAGCTTTCCAAACCAAAAATTTGAACCGCAGTGGAAACAGACACACACACACACACACACACACACACACACACCATGATTAAGTCACAGAAGGAAACAGTGAA
Organism: Carassius auratus; assembly: GCF_003368295.1. NCBI lineage: Eukaryota > Metazoa > Chordata > Actinopteri > Cypriniformes > Cyprinidae > Carassius > Carassius auratus. Next base: position 34,347 of record NW_020524085.1, on the reverse strand, counting down.
GATCATAACTGATCTTCCAGTGGAACAAATGACTGTAGGCTCGATCAGTCGATAAAGCGTCTGTCATTTTAGTGTCGTGAGAAAAGGAAATGGCTGTCAGGATTTCTAGCTTTACATTTTATCATAAAATGAGCACCTATATTGGCTGTCCTACTCCAAGGCTCTTATTAAGAGTGAGATTTATTATCTAAAACATTACTGTCTGTCAGAGTGTCTATGTTCAGTATGAACTGAGAGGAAGAATATGTTCATTATAGATGAATCAAATCCTCTGGTGGGTCTGCGCTTCTCTGAATATTTAATGTGAACTCATATGTCAAAGAATACTAAACTGCACTGATTAATATTCACAGGTTACACATAACATTGATTTTACCACAGGTAAAGAGTGTTCTTAAGAACTACATAAAGCAGACTTAGTTCAGGCTTAATTTCACAATGCACTGCTCTGACATTATCAGCATAAAACTGGTGTACTGTGAAGATTTATCCCAAATTTTACAAATATTGTTCTTCCACGGGTTTCAGAGCCATTTTCTATCACCTAGTTTCCTCTGCAATCCACATTTTATACATTACAGACACATTTAAACTCCCCACTCAGAACAGCTTCTTCAATATTTAGTCTATGATGACACACAAAAAACAGATTCAAGGTCTCAAGCTGGATTTGATTCTCACTGAAAGCTGGAAAGTTTGTTTTCTATGATGAAGAGCTCCCCCTAGAGTATGAGATCGACTGCACACATGCCCTTCTTTAACATTGAAGGAAAATCTGCTTTTCAATACAATGACATGTTGAAATTATCTCTGTCTGAACTCAAGCAGGCAGAACATTTAGCAATGACATCTGCATCATGATGATATTTTAGAAACATTTTCTATTTGTACTATTACATTTTTGAAGAGTCCATAAGAAATAAGTGCTATTCAATTTTAAAGACACAGCTGGGGTTAAACAAGGCTAGTTATTAGCAATGCTCATCTCTGATTTCAGTCACAGAGTCGCTCTCAGGGAACATCTTTCTGACAATGAACACAATTCAAGGAATCGATATTTGAAGTAAATTACTCTTAAATGAGTGTGAGTCTTGTTTAAAGTGGATAAGACTGCTCAAGTTTAAGAGGCTGTGTTTCTGTGAGAAAATTTTAATGCAGTGACTCAAACAGGAATCCTCACATGAGAGGACGGGATCTTTTTCAAAGGCATCACTGTTTAGCTTTTGAGTTTCTTAGTATAAATCGAACGTAGGATCATTCAAAGCAGCAAGCAAAAGGAAAAGAAAAAGAAAAGGAAAACATCTGGAAAATTATTGTGGATAACAATCTAAAAACATTTTATTATTATTATTATTATTATTATAGTTTTATTTATTTATTTACTTTAATTTGTACTTTTACTAAATCTAAGCATCTAGGTAAAGTTACATTATGTTTCACAACACCAGTAAAACTGGGAAGAAATGTCTATGATACATCTGCAAACCACAGACAGTGATTCCAGTGTGTGCAGTTTCTGAACATGCAAACCCGTCTCAACAACCAACAGACTCTATAAATACACTGGTATTACCACTTCATACATCAATATCATCATGTGTGAAGTGAACTCTTGTATCATCCAGGTGTTAAAGGCTCTCCATGCCACAGGATGCAGGGGCTAAACAAGCATGAGACAGAGAAGAGAGAAAAGATGGGACTCACTCTTAGAATGAAGCTCTTTCCATGTTGGTCTCTTGTACACAGATGGTTGTGATGAGTTTATGCAGCCGGTCACAGTACTGCGCATCTGTGTGCAGGATGAGAGACACACAGAGTAATCTGACCTTCTGAATACAGACCAAACCACTGACAGGGGGAGGAATGGATCATACTATATGTCAAATACACAGGGAATGATTTATTCAGAAGGTCAGTTTTTTTTCTATATAAGAATAAAGGTTAACATAATATGAACAACATACCAAAATATAAATTTTATATAAATATGTAAAATTAAATAAAATCATATATATATACAGTATTGTTCAAAATAATAGCAGTACAATGTGACTAACCAGAATAATCAAGGTTTTTAGTATATTTTTTATTGCTACGTGGCAAACAAGTTACCAGTAGGTTCAGTAGATTGTCAGAAAACAAACAAGACCCAGCATTCATGATATGCACGCTCTTAAGTTTGTGCAATTGGGCAATTAGTTGAAAGGGGTGTGTTAAAAAAAAATAGCAGTGTCTACCTTTGACTGTACAAACTCAAAACTATTTTGTACAAACATTTTTTTTTTCTGGGATTTAGCAATCCTGTGAATCACTAAACTAATATTTAGTTGTATGACCACAGTTTTTTAAAACTGCTTGACATCTGTGCGGCATGGAGTCAACCAACTTGTGGCACCTCTCAGCTGTTATTCCACTCCATGATTCTTTAACAACATTCCACAATTCATTCACATTTCTTGGTTTTGCTTCAGAAACAGCATTTTTGATATCACCCCACAAGTTCTCAATTGGATTAAGGTCTGGAGATTGGGCTGGCCACTCCATAACATTAATTTTGTTGGTTTGGAACCAAGACTTTGCCCGTTTACTAGTGTGTTTTGGGTCATTGTCTTGTTGAAACAACCATTTCAAGGGCATGTCCTCTTCAGCATAGGGCAACATGACCTCTTCAAGTATTTTAACATATGCAAACTGATCCATGATCCCTGGTATGCGATAAATAGGCCCAACACCATAGTAGGAGAAACATGCCCATATCATGATGCTTGCACCTCCATGCTTCACTGTCTTCACTGTGTACTGTGGCTTGAATTCAGAGTTTGGGGGTCGTCTCACAAACTGCCTGTGGCCCTTGGACCCAAAAAAAACAATTTTACTCTCATCAGTCCACAAAATGTTCCTCCATTTCTCTTTAGGCCAGTTGATGTGTTCTTTGGGAAATTGTAACCTCTTCTGCACATGCCTTTTTTTTTAACAGAGGGACTTTGCGGGGGATTCTTGAAAATAGATTAGCTTCACACAGACGTCTTCTAACTGTCACAGTACTTACAGGTAACTCCAGACTGTCTTTGATCATCCTGGAGGTGATACAGCCTTAAGAGCGTGCATATCATGAATGCTGGGTCTCATTTGTTTTCTGAGAATCTACTGAACCTACTGGTAACTTGTTTATATATATATATATATATAATATATATAAATTATATTTATAACATTTGTTTTTATATATAGAAATAAGTATGAATTCAGTAATTAAATTTCTTTGTTACATGAGTTCCAGCTGTCATCCAATCACTGGCACTATATTATCTAATCTGCAGCTTTCATGTAGATGAATGAAGCTACTAATCAACAGGAATGCTTTGAAGGTTTTTTTTTTTTTTTTTATCTTAATGCTTTCCCTGACAGGAATATTTCTGTGTTAAAGTGTTAAAATATTACTGTTTTAATGCAGTAATATTATCAGTTCAGTGCTGGGATCGAAGAAGAAAATGAAACCAACCACATTAAACTGATATGGTCTAAAACTGAATATCAAATCTTAAGATTGACTATGACTGTTTTTTCAAGGTCAAAATTATTTGCATTCTTATGTCATTTCTGAGAGATGTATCATAAATGATTTATTGCGTTTTGCACAATCGTTTTCTACCTGCAGTTCGAGATTGATTAAATTCTAGTTTGCTGCTCTCATTTCAAAAATTTCATTCTCTGTTGTCACCAGCTGTTGAAGTCAAAGACAGGGTCTTTCCCAGCAGAAATGAAGACTTGTTACCATATTGACTGATGGTGAGTGTTCTGCCCAAGAGGTGGAAATCGATGGGCGCTGTGTGGATACCAAGAGATCTGTGATGGATGACTCTGATGCCTTCCCATGAACACCCTGGTGGACTCTCATAAATAAGTCAAAGAGTCAGTGGGTAGACAGAGAGATTTGAACCAGTGATAAACTGTGTTAGCATCCTCACACAGACACAGCATCTGTACATGGGTGTATTTTTGAACATACAGCTGCCTGTACCAATGCAGTACAATTCAGTTTCCACAAAAATGTTAAGCGGCAAAAACTCTTGTCAACTTCAGTGAGAATAATAACTGTTTCTTGAGCAGCAAATCAGCATATTAGAATGATTCCTGAAGGATCATGTGACACTGAAGACTGGAGTAATGATTTTTTAAAGTTCTTTTAAATTGTAAAAATGTTTTTACTGTATTTTTGTTCAAATAAATGCAGCTATGGTGAACATAAGAGACTTCATTAAAAAAAAAAGTACAAACTTTTGGCCGCCAGTATATGCAATGCTGCCTTAGAACTGGGAGGATGTTTTAAGGAGCATATTTTGCCAAAACATTTTTAACAGTCATAAGTGTGCCTGTAGTGCTTTAACATACCATCTCAAGGTTTTATAACAAAGCTGTAGGGTTTGTATCCCCTTTTATCTACATGCACTGATGCCTGAGAGGTCATCATTATCTATACGAAGGACTGAATGTGGAACAGCAGGGTTGAGATAGCAGCTGCAGGAGAAGATGACCTTCAGCAGAAACTTACATCTTAGATGCCAGTGCACCTCTTTCAAATACTGAGGCAGTTGCATGACCCTTATTTCCACATATTAGTGAAGAAAGCAAGAAAAGCCACTATTTGCATGAGAAAGGGCAACATATTTACAAATGTCAGGATTCTCATGAATGTAATAATGGCTCGCTAAGAGCAAATGTACATTTCCAGTGCTTGCTAACAGTCATGAAGCACACGTGAGATTTTTCTCCATTTTTCACATTGTTTACTTTGTATTCTGAAGCAGATGCAACACATTAGTCCCCGTGAGGTGACATTTGATGAGCTTTTCGCACCTATAGAGACTGGTTACATCTATTATCAAAATGTATAGGAAACTGATGGTTTATTTACAGGTGAATTTTGAAGCAATTTATTGCATTTATGTCAATAGGGTACAAAATATGTGATTTTAATAATCTTTCAGAAAGGGTCCAAATGATAATCACTTCCTGGGAATCATACATTTTAGGTCATGTTGCATGTGGGAAAATCATGTGTTAAGAGGGCTGCATTCTAAATGTTTTTGGCAATTAAAATGAATGAATAATAATAATAATAATAAAAAGTTTTTACTACAATGTAATTAAAATGTTTATATTATTGTATGATTTAAAAATAAATACAAATTATACATGAAAATAACTTTTTGGCAAATAAAATGAACGAATAATGAATTTTTCCTTCAATAAATCAAATATAAATTTTGACATTATTTTATAATTGTAAAATTTAAAAAATCATACATTTAAAATGAAAATAAATCAAAATTTATGTTTTTGGCAATTAAAACAAATGTGTTTTATGTTGATATATATATATAAATATATATATATGGAGAGAGAGAGAGATATCGATATTTTTCTAGCTAAAAATATTTGTATACATATTATAATTAATTATAATACTGAACAGTGCATTACACTGTATTCTTTAAAAAAAAAAAATCACAATTTGATAGGTATTTTGTTATCGACTTTAATTTCTTTGGTGGACAGATTAAGATGGTAAACATCACTTTAAGCAGAAATAACTTTAAAAAAAACTTTTGATCTTGCATGGATTAATTCTGCACCTTTTGAATCTTATGCAGCATTTGTGAAGTTTAAGCGGTGAAAGATTTAAATCACATCAGATAAATGATTTAAAAGCAAAATGATGGAGAGCTTTGAAGTTTTTCATTACATTCGAGCAGAATATTTGTGACGGCAGAGTCCATATTGAGCAGAAAAGCCCCCGAGCCGTTGGATGGACATGTTGAAGGTAGAATTCATATTAGCAGGAAATCAGGTGGGGAGATATGAGCGCCTGCCGTTTGCTTTGAGCGGCCAGCAGAGGCCAACAATCAGTGATAAGACTCCCATACCCCGATACGTTTTCCTGTGAACCCAAGATATATCTGATAAACAGATACCACAAACGAGAAATGGGTTTTCACGAGCGCTTATGTTATCTCAATTACAGCTACATCTCACATGACTGCTGGAAAATGTGTGCTGAAATTCACAGAGCTCTGGCTTCAGAATGTGCTGTTACTGAGAATAAATCTTTCTCTTCTGCATGTCTTTCTTCATGCCTAGAAATTAATTAAGGGATGTTTGTGCTAGATATATGAACTGTGCAAAGTTTAAGAATAAGAACATTTTTGGGAAAAGTGGAGTCAAGGCATAATAAGGGATAAGGTCATGCTTGCCTGAATAATAAGTTATTATTCATTTCTGTACTTTTGCATGCGTTTGTTGGGAGATGTATACCTTCGTTCAAACTCTGTTCCTGCTTTCCCCCCCGCTTTTCTTCCCAGAAAAGTGGCTAATGGCTGAAAACAGTGGAAATTACAAGAAAGATGTCAAGAAAGATGCTGCACTGCTGAAGTTTTACAGAGAATCTGCTCTGTACTGTCAGATGTCAAAGGTCACTGACTGCATGAATGAATCAAGCATCTTCAAAGAAAATGATAACTAATAATAACATACAATACCGGTAATGTTTTTGAAATAAGTCTTTTTATTCTCACCAAGACTGCATTTTTTTTTCAATAAAAAGTACAATAAAAATTACTGAAATATCTTTACAATTTTAAATAACTGATTTAAATGTGAATATATATTGAAATAATGTATTGTGGTGCAAAACTACATTTTCAGCCGCAGAGTTGCTGTTGAAAAACATTTCTTGTTGTAATCAACACTGAAAACAGTTGTTCTGCTTAATATTTATTAATATGATTTAAAATTAAGCATCAGTTCTGTATTTTAAAATGATTTATGAAGGATTGTGAAACTGAGTAATGATGCTCAAAATTCTAAAAATTCTAATTCCAGTAATTTTTCACAATATTATTGTTTTTACCAAATATTTTACCAAAAATTCAGCACAGGTTAACACAGGAGACTTCTTTCAAAAATATTACAAAAATATTTCAATTATTCCAAACTTTTGGCATAATTTACAGCGATATCGTTGACTTGATTGCAAATGATTGCGCAGACACTATTTAAACTGAACTGAGATGATGACATCACTGAATTCAATGATGAACTGTCTTTAACTGTCATTTTGCATTATTGACACACTCTTTTCCTAATTAATGTTGTTCAGTTGCTTTGACGCAATCCTTTTTGTTTAAAGCGCTATATAAATAAAGGTGACTTGACTTGACTTCTGACCATTTCCACAGATGTATAAATATGTTTTAACAAACTCCACTATTCCCTAAAAGAAATCTGAATGAGGATGATAATATAAATGCAAAACTGCATGGTAAATTGAACAAACACATTTTCTCTCTAGCAGTATCTCAACACATGGCTGCTCAGCTTCAGCAACACATAACCAAACATTGAGGTCAAAAAGGTTATGTATTATTACACAATATCTCTATTTAATCAGTAGGGAAAAGCAATCACATTCATTGAATGCTGTATCTGAAGCCGGGGATCAGTGGGATTTGGCGCTCCGACCTGTTTCTATTTCAGAGTCTATCTATGGTGTGCCGATTTTTTATCCCCACTCAGGAAACCCAACAACAAATGACAAACACACGAACAACAGAAGTAACGGACATCCAAGAGCCCAGTGTGTAATTTGGCATGTATGTTATTTTCCCATCTTTAACAAGACTATCACTTCAGAACAAGATACACAAATCTGATGTTATGTCAGATATGTAGTAACTATCAAATTATTTATTTTCTCAGTCACTGCAATATTTGAATCACTTTTTAAACCAGTGCAAACGAACCGATTCACTAAAATAAATCACACTTCCCACAGGTGAATCTGTCTTTGGACCACATAAAGGAACTGATTCAGTAAAATAAGTCACACTTCCCACAGCAGAAAGTTTCTGAACTAACTCAAGCCTCTGGATATTAATGGTCCGATTCTGTTCTGTCTTCTGTATGGTTTGAATTTAATGAGATCGGTCGTCCCAGAGTTTAATTAGACCAGACAGAAACAGCTGCAGGAGGCTGAGCTCACGGCTGCCTCGGGAAACAGGCCTCAACGCCGCTGTTTAAAAATATATGACATCGATGCCATACCTGACAGTCCCGTCAATAACTCCCATTTATCATCCATATCTGCCTGCTTTCATTTAATTACTGTAATGAATCTAATGCAGGGCTGCAGTCTCGGACCTCCCTTATCCATTTACTGTGAGTGTCTCCTGCTTCGGTTGGTTCTGAGAGCATCCTGCAGATAAAAGAATAATGTGTCTTTTGGTAGAGCAGAGGTCTACAATGTCAAGGTCATGGGTTTCTTTCCCAAGTAACACAAACTTTTTAACATGATTGACAAATATTTGTCTGCCAATGCATAAATGTTAATATAAATCTGAATAAATTTACTTAGTATGTGTGTATCATGTGAACCATTATTAAGTAGACACATATTTCATAAAAATCTGCCATAAACATCACTTCTGCATTGTTATTAAATTAAATCAACCCCCCCATTGTTGAACATAGACAAGAAAGTGAACTATCCAAACTTAAAAGTTATAAAGTTATAAACCCTTTGGAACACAGACCTATAGGTTGGTCTTTTTTTTTTATAATTTTTTTAAAGATGAACTAATTGCAGAAGTAGAATCATTTCTAAAAACGAAAGCATGCAAAAGTTAAAAATGTTTAATTTTACTGTAAAGAAAATGAACAGTACTACATTTTTTAAATTTCATATAAAAAAATATTTTACAGAATGTTTTAATCAAAAATTGCTAAATATATAGATATGTTATGTTCCAAATTTGAAGTTGATACAAAAAATAAAAAGATAAAAAAACTTTATGAAATTTCTTTAGGCATTATACCAAAAATAGCCACCGTGTGATACCCAAACTCCATTGAATTTTTTATTATTATTATTTTTTTTTTTTGTCTGTATGTAAATTGAGATATTGCACTCTAAAAACGTAAATAATGATTTTTTTTTAATCAAAAAGCAAAACAAAAACATTTTCTTGACTTAAGATGACAAATATTGATATGAAAAAAGTAATAATTGTAGTTCTTGAAACTGTTCAGTATATTTTCTCCATTCTGAAATGTTTTGAATGTAATGTAACAAAAATATTGTATGTTTTACTATAAATTAATTTATTTTCAAACAAACAAACAAAACCTGAAATAATAGATGTACATTTTAGACAAAACTAACTGCTAGATTTCAGGCATTTATTTAGGTATTTTCAACTTAAACAATCACTCAAGTGATATTCATAAATTATATTAAGGTAGTAGTGTTATTTATTTAATTATCATGCATTTTAGTTGCATTTAAAGGAATAGTTTTTATAAATTAATATAAAATTTATGTTCTAATAAATGTACTCACCATCAGGCCATCCAAGATGTAGATAAGTTCATCTCTTTATCAGAAAAGATTTGGAGAAATGTAGCATTACATCACTTGCTCACCAGTGGATCCTCTGCAGTGAATGGGTGCCGTCACAATGAAAGTCCAAACAGCTGATAAAAACATCACAATAATCCACAAGTAATCTACATCACTCAAGTCCATTAATGAACAAGATGTCATTCTGACGGCACCCATTCACTGTATAGGATCCATTGGTGAGCAAGTGAAGTAACGCTAAATTGTAACGCCAAATCTGTTATGACAAACTCATCCTAATCTCAGATGGCCTCAGGATGAATACATTTGGATGGCCTGAGGGTGAGTACATTTTCAGCAAATTTTCATTTTGGGCAAACTGGTCCTTTAAAATGCAGTGATCACATGTGCTCTCTCAGTTTGAACAGACATGCCTCTTCTGGCATCACTGTAGGTTTGGCTGCGCCGGAGACATGTTTGAACAGATCGTGATGACTGACACACTGAGAAATTGTCCTTCTGTAGTATTTGCCAGTGGTATCGTACAGTGATAGCTGCGAATGACAGCCAGAGAGCCGCGCTTGGGATCACATGACAGTACACCAGCTGTCTGAGTAACAGCGTGAAGCCATACATTTCCTGTCTCTCTATGTCGTCATTGTTTTATTTTCCTCAGGGTTCCTGCAGAGAAGAGTCTTGAACATGTACAATATTTTTTTTCAGTTTAGCATGGCCTACCTCATCTAAAAAGCATACAAACTGAGGTTGCTCACAGGCTGAAGTTTAAAATCTGTTCAATATGGATGCTGGACTCTGATGGTAACCTGTGGTGAAAGCAAGGATGCATAAAATAATAATTTACATACATCTGCAACAGAAGGATTGCCCTTAGAATGACTACCAGCGCTGTATATATAATTAAACTCTGAACTGGATGTATATACAGGACATAGAATGGGGTCAGTATCCTGTGGCGTGAATGCGTTGAATTCACTAACACTCATGCATGTACCCTCGCAGTGTTGGAACTGACCTTTATAATGACCTTTATTTCAGCTGTCACACCAAATATTCTCTTATAGTGCCTCAACTGCTTCAACATCTCCACTGGTCCTGAATGCCCTTCTGTAATATAACGTGAATTTATATGGTTAGATGTACAAGCGATCAGATGTCACACAGCGCCTCCTGCAGGACAGATGTTTCGTTGCAAGACTTTTAGTATTGAAGTGGTGGATCCGTTTAGATTCAGCCCAAAAACCTACAGGAAAAAAAACACTGCACTTCCTATAAACTATTCTAACAGACATCTATTTGTAAAGAAGGTCACGTTAGTTGTAAACCGCTAACCTTATATATTTGCTACTTTCTATGTGTAGACCTTATTCATTTATAGTTTTTTTTAAAAGTGTCATTTGCAGTCAAGTGTGTGAGATATTGTGAAAATATTTCGTAATTTTGTATTGTTTTCCAATCTAGGCTAAAAACTCACGTACTATAAATATTGTTATTGTATAAATAAACTTTAATCTATGAAACTTTGTTGTTTGTGTATAATAATACCATACAAACATATGGTATTATAGTAATTTAGCATAGGGGTAGCATACCTAGCATATTTAAATCGTTCACATCATGTAGTAATAATAATAATAATTAATTAAAATTCTTAATAAACAAACAAACACTTTGGGAATAAATTAAAAATAAATAGTTTGAAACTGAACTATATTGTGGGACTTGCACAGAAAAAATTATGAAATAGATTTTTGTTTGAATTGTTCTTGATTCTCCAGCAGGGATGTGTTCAGATGTTTGGTATTATGTGCAGAAGAGTCTCTCATTATCAACAAGTTCAAACAAACTGCCACCATGAGTACTTGATGTTTGGAAAATGGGCATTTAAAAAAATATATATACACATGCCTATCATTTTTGTTTTCTTTTTCATAAAGTATACCATTATTATTTCAGAAACCATTGCAAATGATTCAGGGTTGTAAGTGAATTGTCCAAATAAATAAAACTGAATTGCAAACAAATGCAGACCTTCTAGCAATCCTGTTCGATCAATCAGATAAAAAGAGTGATACATTTATGAATCTTGCATTGCTAGATCTGTTTCTAAACAGGTGATAAGAAACATATGACATAATTACTGAAATACTGACAAGGAAAATGATTCTCAGGTCGGTATACGTTAATCTCCATCATCAGATAAGGATTTATCAGTAATAATTGTCTGGAGGTATATCAAAAAAGCATCTAGTGACAACGTAGTCGTTTTTCACTGTATATAATGAAATATATCTAAGATGAATATCTGTGTATACATTTAATCTTAACGTCATTATAAGGCCACCTAAAGTAATGTGTGGTTTCTGTTGTTTCCAAAATGTTTCGTAAAGTTAAAATACATTTTAGTAAGTAACTCTTCTGCATGATTTGCCAGTCAGTTTGACTGATTCAGTGTTTTATTCTATGAATTGAATGGCTTGTTGTACTGTACTGTACTGTACTGTATATTTGCATAATTCACAAGCTCACAACCCTGTGGCATGTCAGCAAACTTTCATTTGCAAAATGACTCCTATTTCTGGGATGTCTATCAGGTAGTAGGGTTGTTTTATCGTGTTATTCCAAAACAAAAACCACTTACTGAATGTGATTAAATGAGCTTTTTGCTGTTTAGAATGAGCTAATGAAAACTCCTCCATTAAGGAGATGATAAGAGAAAGCCTTCCACTAGTGCCGTGTTAAATTCAGTAAGCAAAGCAGCACAGCAGTTTTCATTGATTTGAGTCATTACTTTAGGGACATAAGGGCATTATTGAGTTTTCTTCAGCTTTCAGAGCATGTGCTTTTGTGTTACTCTAATAAATCAAGTGAGGCGGTGAAGCATTTCTGTGACATGCTGTCAGAGCTGGAGATTCCTGCTCTTGGCCTGCATTGCAGCAACTGTACAGTAGAGTACTGTACAGTACATGTGCGATAATTGATGATTAAGATGAGTTGATGATAGCAAAATTGTGAATGTTAAAATATGTGTAAATCACACTTTATTTGCGGATGATGTTTCCTAAATGATTTATCAATGAGTTATTGAAAAGTTTTTTTTTTAAGTGTCAGTTGAAATTCCTCCCGGTGTCATTTCCATGACATTTGATCTGTCATCTGTTACTCAGATGTGCACCTATGACAGAAGATCCCAACAGAATAAAACTACAGGCACAGAGAATGTCTGGGGAATATCAACCACAGGAAGGTATGAAAGTGTCTTAGTCTGAAAGTAAACTTTCAAGTTTTCCTACACTTTACTGTAGGTGTGACAGCAGCAAAACATGTCCAAATAACACTGTCATCAATAGAGCATTTTGGGAAATTATGTGCTCTTCCAACTTGGTCAATAGAATGAAAGTTGACCGAGTCCTGACACAGTTTTTAAAATAGATATTTCTATTCTGTAACAGTGGGCAAATATTGATACTTGAGTCTTTAACCTTTCTAGTTATATATACACTAGCTTTCAAAAGTTTGTATTTTTATTTTTTTAAAGGAGTCAGGAGTCATATTATTACAATTTAAAAAGTATTTTCTATTTCTATATATTTTAAATATAATTTCTGTTAACAATTTTAATCCACACGCAGGTGTCTGTGCGTCTGGTATCTCTGGCATTGACCTGCTCTACTATTCAATCAGTGCTGTAGGACAGAGATGTCTTTGTCCTTGTCCTCTGGCAACAAGACGTCCCACCTTCAGATTTATTCATCCTAAATGTGGAGTCACACTTATCTTGTTGCTGTTGACATGGTAACATTTCTTCATGCATTAAAGTGATATGTAGTGAGTGGACTGGGGAGTTGGTTATCTGTGTTCTGTTTTCTCCTCTGTCTGGAACGTTTAGAAGGCGGACAGTAAAATATTAATTCTCCTTTTTAATCTTTACTGAAACCTTTTCATTTGGTAACTGATGTGATTTGATGTTGAAGGTAACTGATTTGCTGCTCAATAAATATTTGTTATTATTATAAATGCTGAAATCACTTGTGATACTTAATTTCTTTGAAACCTTGACACATTTAGAGGTTTGGGTTAAGTAAGATTAAAAAAAAAAAAAAAATTATTTGAGTAAGGATGCATTCAATTGATCAAAGTGACAGTAAAAAAACACTTCTTTTTGAACTTTCTATTCATCAACGAGTCAAGAAAATTGTATCAGGGTTTCCATTAAAAGTATTCAGGTACAAAAAGATAGGTAAAAACACATTTTCAACACTGATAATAATAAGAACCATTATTAATAATTGCACACCAATAGTAATTGATAATAACCGAGCACCAAATCACCACAATAGAATGATTTCTAAAGAATCATGTGACACTAATATAGAACTTTGCCATCACAGAAATAAATTACGTAAAAAAATATATATTTATATATATATATATATTTACAGCTAGTCGCAGTTTATGTCCATAGTTCAGCATGCTGAAGTTATTCAATTTCAGTGGAAGTAAGAACTCATTTGAACTCATTTGAACATGACTGGACGTGAAGCAGCACCATTTATCTGGGAAATGTGCGCAATTAAGCTTTGATTAATAGATGCTCGTTCCGTTAAGTGCAAGATGGTGTACATGCAATCCAATTACTTAGGACACACTGAAATAAATGTTGTAGATATTAACTCAGGGCTTAAGTTAATATCCGTAGCACAATAATTTTATTACTGATCTTACTTGAATCGTAAGAGCTGCTGGTTTAAATTGAGGATGTACTATTAAACAGTTCTGCTTGCGATAATGTGAAAGCCATGCAATATAAAATAAAGTCTTTGGGGAAATATTGTATTAGATTTTTCAACCTTCACAGGCCGGAATAATCGTTGGAATGTTCTTTTATCTGTTTATTATCTGCAGTTACCGGTATAAATGTTTGGTGTATAAAATAAATATGTAATATTGATCCTAAACAGTTTTTTTAACACCATTTACATATTATTTTGTATTATAGTTTTTATTAAACTTTTTTTTTTGAGGTTTTTTTTATTTCAGTAATTTTTGTTATTGCTTTCGTCAGTTTTATTAGTTTTTTTAATATCTATATAGATTTTAGTTTTTTAATTTCAGTTTTGCAAATCTTAGTACTTTAGTCTAGTTCCTTGGGGCGGATCTACCAGGGTGGCATAGGCAAATGCCACCCTAAAAGAAAGCCTTGCCACCCCTACTGCCACCCCAGTTGGCAGCAACGACTTAAAGGTTATGGCCAATTTGAAAATTTACAAGCGCGAATCTTTCATGATTCGTGATCCCGCTCCGAACTCCCGAACTGATTCAAATGATTTGTGATCCCCAAACTGACTCAAATGATTCGCGAACCCGCTTTGAACTCCCAAACTGACTCAAATGATTCGCGAACCTGCTAGGGACTCCCGAACTGATTCAAATGATTCGTGATCCCACTCCGAACTCCCGAACTGATTCAAATGATTCGCGATCCCGCTTCGGACTCCCGAACTGACTCAAATGATTCGCGATCCCCATAACTGACTCAAATGATTCGCGATCCCGCTACGAACTCCCGAACTGATTCAAATGATTCGCGATCCCCAAACTGACTCAAATGATTCGCGAATCCGCTACGAACTCCCGAACTGATTCAAATGATTTGCGATCCCCAAACTAATAACGTGCATATCACAACCCTTACAAAAAAACCCCCATGGATTTATCATATCAAAACTGCTTAATTTCCTTTTGCATGATTTCTGAATGCTTGAGACTATAAAATAAATTAGTCATAATAAAGTTATAGCCACAGGTAAATGTCGAGAGCTACAATTGTGATTTGTAAATAATACAATTTATTCATTTCGTTTTTTATTTGATTAAAGTCATTTTTTCTCCCCTATAGGCTAGTAGTTTTTTTTCCATCATCATATTTGAGGAAGGGGGGCACAACAATAAATCCTGCTTATGGGAATCCTTAAAGTGTTGTTATACACGTCTCTGAGAATTTGTGCTCTACTACACACACACACACACACACACACACACTGAAGCACGCGTGGGGTTTTCAACTCTTCATTATATTGATGCATGATGTATGCTACACATGTGCACTATGAAAGGATTTCAACATTTCATTTGATAAAACTATCGTCATTCATTCGTATCGTATACACAGACTGACAGAAAGGGCAATGTCTTGATGACAACCTGTCAAAATAAAATTTCGGTATAACTTGAAGAAATTCAAACAGAAATATAATACTATTGCACAGTAGAGTATGCTATACTTCAAGTATTACCATACTTGATATGCTATACTTCCTATTAGCTAATAATAACAGTTAATCAAAAAACACAGAAACTCTGGTTACAACCCACCAAAATAAAAGTTTGGTCTAACTCAAAGAAATTATGTAAGAAATTGCTTAGTAAAATATACTTAAAAAAAAAAAAAACATTATTTTAAAGGAATATCAAACAAATTTTAATAGAAGTTTTAATTTAAGCTTGCCAAAACAATAACACCATATTTCTCAAAAACAATTTCTAAAAGTACATTTGTATGTGTGCCTATAATGTTTATTTATTTATTATGATTGTCAGCTAATAAAACCTATGCTTCAGGGACCATATTCATATAACATCTAAGGCTAAATGTAGTCTTGACTGGTTGAGTTAGATGATGACTAACACTAAACAGTAGAAAATCAGTCTCCCCAGCTGGAAATGTCATTGGCTGTTAAAATCTTGGGTTTCTTATAATAAATTGACATATTGATAACACTGAACCTTTTATAATGCTCTTAATTACATGTTGATGCATACTGTATGCATTAGTCAGTGTGGTGGTGCTTATGGGGTATGGTCACTTATTCCTTATATGTTTGTGATGTTTGTTATAACTGTTTCAAATGCAAGACATTGATTGCATGAGATTAAGTTTGTAAATTATAGCCTGTGTCCTTTTGTAGTGTGCACATATATTTATCATCAAACTGTGATAACTGTGAGTAAATTCAATACATATACGTCTGCCATATGTTGCCACCCCTCAAAAATTCCTGCCCCCTTCTCGCCACCCCATCAATATTTTTCTAGATCCGCCCCTGTTGGTAAGGCAACATTGCTAATTTATGCATACATTAAGTAAAAAAAAAAAAAAATCTAGTATTTTTATTTTAGTTTATTTCCTTTAACTCTCCTAAAGCAAAAGAAGTCGATTAAATATATTATACAGTATTAGATATACTTTATAGACATTAGATATGTATTTTATTTTCATTATTATTTTATTAAATTCCTATTATTTATTTCCATTATATTTTTTTAGGATTGGTAACACATTAGGATTCTAATTACAGTAGCAAACCTGCACATATTGCTTCAGGATTTTATTAACACAACTTTCTAGCTCCATTTCCTTTATACCGATTATACCGATGTTACAAAGCATCTCCAAGGTGTGTCAGAAGCAGATGTTAATTCTTTGAGCGATGACAGGCTATCACATGAGGCATAAACTCAAACCAAAAACACTTTGTTTTGCTGACTGGAGTTTTGAATGGATTTAATCGGGTCACAAGTCTGCGTAATTGCCGTCTCCTTCCTTTTTAAGAAGGCTCGTGTGGCGACTAAGAGATAAATTGCCGGTGTCCAATAAGGAGAGCCGCCGCATCTGAGGATGACAGCGGAGACTGTATCAGTGTCTTCACCTTGCCAGCAGGATTTCCACATCAGAATAGCGCCTCATTAACGCTGCCTCAGTCTGAAATGAGCTCCGTTATATCTGACAAAATGAGTCACTCCCAATCCCTAGAGAACAAACTGGAGCAGCAGAGTGTCCCGGCTCTCATCCGGTCTGAACCCTGATGTGCGGTCAGGGACTCAGAAGTTGTCAATTCATGAAAATCATCTGGAACTTCGGAGCCAACTGGTCAAGTTGAATCTACTCATCCTGGAAAATCCAACTTAAATTAGAAAATTGGGTTAAAATGGTTTTTGCAACGGTTTAAGTGATCAGCTATCTGGGCTGCTAGCTAGAAGACTGCTAGAAGGTTGCCTGCAAACAGCTGGTCTTTTGGCCTTTTGCTGTGGTGACAAAAACCAGCCGAAAGCAGTCCATGTGAGGTTTGCACAGTACAGACTTTGTTTTTGCTTTTAAAGGAACAGAAGCAGCTGTCAGAAAATCCCATCCTGGCATTTACTCTACATGTAAACATGTCAGAATTGTCAGATTTCAAAGTCTCTCTTAAATGGGTCCCATTATGCCAAAAGTCTTGATTTTGTGGGGGCGTACTAGAACAGGGTCTCATACTAGGTTCAAAAACACATTCTTTTTCACATATTTTCCATTATTACAACACCTCTCTCCCCAGTGTGGCATGTACTGGTCGAATAGTTCCTGCATCAAATGTAGGCCTGCCTTTTGAAATACAAAGTGTGGTGTGACTGGCAGCACTCAGGACCTGGTCGGGAAATGTCATGCCTCTTACCAAAGCCACCTGCTCCAAGCTTCAGTGTAAATACTGTGTCAAAATCAATTTAAACACAATTTAAACCCGGATGATTGTAACCATGTAACCCCTACCCCGTTAACTTTCTTAGTGCTACATAAAATAAGGGACCAACCAGACCGATCTCACTCATGGGTCAAATGTATTAAACATAGTCACACAAAACTTCATTATTCAACCGGATAGAAATCAACATAAAACAGAACCGAGGATAGGATAAGAAATACAGTCCATCACATAAAGCACAGTCCTTGGTTTCTCATCAATTAGGACCATAAGCTTTTTTTAGTCTTTGTTGAATATGAATAGAGAAAAAAGTACTTTAAGTGGCAAGATGATCCACAGCAGAGTTCAATCGTCAGAGAGCTTTGTCCATGCTTGAAGTAAAACATTGACTTGCAAAAGGCAACAGTCAAGTAATAAATGGAAATCAACTCTTAGTTCCAATCTTCTCAGTTGTTTTTGCCCCCAAGTACTCCATATACATTTAGAACACAAACCCTCTGTAAACAAATTTCAAAACAAACAAATACCATAACCATGTGCTATGAACATAAATTGTTCAACCAAAATAAAAACAATGACAACTACTTACAGCTGAACTTAGAACTCTAAAGTTCCTCGACCAGGGTAAAAAGGCCACGACCACCATGAGGCAAGCCTCCCCTTGCAGGTAGAGAGAAGAACTAACTTCCTGCCATTTCTCCTTCTTTGTTTCCTTAAATAGGCCAACTCATTCACCTCAAATAGAGTGCCCCCTAATGCTCAGGCGAGTAATAACAGTAAATACACTGGAGAAAATTACTGGTATATACAGGCCCTATCCCAAATGGCACACTCCGAACTTGTGGACTTCCTCAGAGTCCACACTTTGGTGACGTCATGTAGTGCAGACCTATAGGGCCCTGGGCGCGAGTCCACGAGGGTGCATTGAGAGGTCACGCCGAAAATAACGGTCTGGTTGTTTTTTGAC
Source organism: Carassius auratus (assembly GCF_003368295.1). Lineage (NCBI taxonomy): Eukaryota > Metazoa > Chordata > Actinopteri > Cypriniformes > Cyprinidae > Carassius > Carassius auratus. Next base: position 15,449 of record NW_020524085.1, on the reverse strand, counting down.
AGGACCTGCAGGTTTCGGGGAATATGCTGCTTATTGTTGTTGTTGTTTTTACCATTGTGTTTGTGAGATGGCTTGCCATGCAGGGAAATCATTTTGCGTATTATTCAATGTGCTATTATTATGTTTGAGATATCAACCACTGGTCGATGACCATAATGTTTGTATAAACTGTAGGTAACAACTGGTAAAATGTACACCTAGGTCATAAAAAGCGTAATGATAACTACACTTAAATATTTTCTTCTCAGCCATGTCCTCAATTGCTCTTGATCGAAATCTCCTCCCATCCGTTGTCTGATTGGCATTTCGCAAGGATTCCTGGGTAGTTAAAGTGTGCGGAGTATGTATCTTCGAGGAAGACCGCTTCAAGGGTACAAAGGGGGCGCTGCTGAGCACACTTCAGAGAGTTAAAATGCTGAATGGGATGGCCAACGGACTTGTAGACTCGGCGGGCACGCACAATTTAAATCCACGAGACCGGGCCATATTAGTAACAGGAGAACTGTTACAACCCCTCTCTCTATATATATACACACACACACACACAGACACACACAAACACATTTTCAGTGGGTATAGAAAAGAATGTCACCCCTTTTGTTGCTTTCAGCCTGAAATGAAGACACTGTTTTTGTTTTATCCAGCTGTATTTACTAAGTACAACTTATAACATCCAAGTGAAAGCTAGAACACAAACATATCAGAAAACAGAATCACTGACTTGGAAAAGGGATCACCTCCTTGTGTCAGTATTTTGCTGAACCACCTTTTGCTTTAATTTACAGCCTTTAGAATGCCTACTAGCAACTAACACAGCACGACAACTTGCTGACCTCCAGAGATTTAACTGCCTTTAGTGTGAACGCACCTTTAAAGGGACTAAAGCGGTCCGAGGCCCTGCAGGACTGAGCAGGGCTCAGCAGGTCTGAGGATGCCTTCATCATCACATGGTCTTCCTCTCACAGACACCTCTGAAATACAAGAATCACTGGGACGGTTCAATCAATCAGTCAGTTTCTCTGAAGTGTGACTTTATACATACTGTATATGCTTACTACTGTATGAAACTTATATAGTAAAAATTGCTTGCCTTGCCTGTAACATTTGTGTTGCTTTTTTTTTTTTTCAGTTAGTGAGAAATCCATCTGGAATTACATTGGTCTGGCCATACTAATGACAATTATCAATAATTAGAGCTTTTAGTGCATAAGCCACTTCTGTCATTCATCAGTAATGAAGAGAGGCCATGATAGCCTTGCTGTGTTGATAGCTGAGTGTTCACTCAGTGAGACATGACTGTCCTCTACTGACCACACTCAGAGTGAACTGAGTTTCTCTATGTACACTGCTGTTCAAAAGTTTGGGAATAGTAAAATTTGTAATGTTTTTTTTTTTTTTTTTTTTTTTTTTTTAAAGAAGTCATATCTGCTCATTATGGCTGTATTTATTTGATCAGAAATGCATAAAAAACGGAAATATTGTGAATTATTATTGCAATTTAAAATAACTGTTTTCTATTTTAATATACTTTAAAATATAATTTATTTCTGTGAGGCAAAGCTGAATTTCAGCATCATTACTCCAGTCTTCAGTGTCACATGATCCTTCAGAAATCATTTAAATATGCTGATTTATTATCAATATTGGAAACAGTTGTGCTACTTAATATTTGTTTTAACTTGTGATACTTTTCAGTATTCTTATGTGAATAAAAAGTTTAAAAGAACAGCATTTATTTAAAATCATTCAGACGTTTGGGGTTAGTATAATGAAGATAATAAAGACTTATGTTAATAGAAAAGATTTATATTTTAAATAAACATAATTTTTATAAACGTTATTTTTATTATTATTTTACTGTTATTTTATTTTTATTTTATTAATCAAATAATCCTGAAAAAAGTATCACAGGTTCCAAAAAAAAAAACTAAAAATAATAAAAACAGCACAACTGTTTCCAACACTGGTGATAAATCAGCATATTAGAATGATTTTTGAAGGATCATATGACACTAATACTGTAGTAATGAAGATGAAAAATCAGCTTTGCATCACAGAAATAAATTATATTTTAAAATATTTAAATAGAAAACCATTATTTTAAACGGCAATAATATTTTACAATACTGTTGTTGTTTTTTCTGTATTTTTGGTCAAATATATGCAGCCATGATGAGCAGAAGAGACTTCTATGAAACACATAAAAAATCTGACAGATCCCAAACTTTTGAACAGCAGTGTATATTTAGTGGCTTTATGCACAGTTGGCATTAAGTTTTAAATATAGCTGTTATCCAGTTCCTTTGTGCAATTTTTCTGAAATAGATTGACAAGGCTGGTTTAAAAAACTCCAGTACCTAGTTTATAACAAATATTGTCATTGCATTGGATAGTCCTTTAACCACCTAAACATTTAAGAATGGTGTGTTTTTAATATCTGTTTTGTTCAACCAATATCAGATGTTCAGGACTGGTTTTGCTAATTTATTTGGTAAATTATACATTTCATTATTCACTGTCTTTTGTTCAGTTCAGACACATCTAAATTTAACATATGAACAAGTTAATACAGCAATAAAAAGTTTGTATTAGGCCAGCGGTCATATCCATTTGAATCATGGTAAATAGTGAGCTGAATCATTTGTTTGTCATAACCTTGTCTAGCCTTTTTGTTGAGCAGTCTGTCTGGGCAGCTCTAGTGGTCATACAGGACATAATTTACCATGCAAATTCAGATGGACTCTTATCAAGCACAGAATGTATGTGTGTGTGTGTGTGTGTGTCAAAGAGAGAGAAACATTCAGACAGACTCATGTGTTAGTTCTTACAAAAGAAACAGACTCCATTCATCCTGCACTAATCCAGATGGGAAGTCAAAGAGCAGAAAGTCCATGGAACCTAAGTCATTTCATCACTTTTTTATTCATTTAGATAGTTTTCTGTAACGCTTAAGGAGTGGGGAAGGAGAGAGAGAGAGAGAGGGAGAGAGAACGGAAGGGAAAATGACCAACATTGGTGAGACTTCCTCTCTCCACCTGCCTGCTGTTATCTGTTTAATTCATCCTCCTATCTGGGCTGTCTTTACCCTCGCTAAATTCCCCTTTGACACGCATGCCTTCCTGCGCATAATCCAGACCTACCGGGCAGAATTAGCACCGGAGGAATTGATAGAATGACGAAACGGAGAGAATAAAATGTCAGAGCGAACGGACTGATTTGACTCCCAGTCAAATTGTCAGGCTCGATACGGGCCAGGTTTTGGGGGAAGTGCTGACAGATGAAAAGGTGTCAGACAAGAACGGTTTGAAGAGAAAGGGGTAAAATGACATGGTAAAGAATATTTAAAAAGATGAGCTCAAACTCTCAGTCTTAAACTTTCAATGCTAAACTTTTGATGGAAGGTCGAACATTTGGATGTGTATTTTTTCTGGAGTATTTCAGAACAATCAGTGGTTTTGGACAATTTTTCATAGTTATTGGTCATTAGTGGTGCATCACTATTACTAATCACTAATACCAACAATTTGAACAAACCTCTTATGTAAGTATTGAAAGCACACAACTTATAAATGCAGTGTCCTAACGAAACATTTAGGAATCAAATTAATTTTAGTTGTAATTTAATATGACCAAACAGTAAGAAAACAGAGTGATACAAGTAAATGACTCGTGGCAGGGGCGTAGCCACCTTTTAGAAGTGAGGGGGACAAAAATTATATATATATATATATATATATATATATATATATATATATATATATATATATAAAACATTTCTGTAATCTATATAGCCTACCAATCAACAGTGTAAGATATTTTGTTTTTAAACAAGTCTCTTCTGCTCACCAAGCTTGCATTTATTTGATCCAGAGTACAGCAAGAACAGAAATATTGTGAAATATTTTTATATTTAAAATAACTTTTTTCCCTATTTGAATATATTTTAAAATGTAATTTATTCGTGTGTTCAAAGTTGTATTTTCAGCCTTTTTACTCCAGTCTTCAGTGTCACATCCTTCAGAAATCATAATATGCTGATTTGCTGATTATCAATATTTAAAACATAATTTTTTTTTTTACTTTTTTTTTTTGTATTCTTTGATAAATATAAGGATCCAAAGTTCAGCATTTCTGTGAAATAAAAAGCTTTTGCAACATAATACCCTATATCATTCAAAAGCTTAGAGTCAATATATAATTTTTGTTTTTTGGAAAAAAATAAATAAATGAACACATATTTAGCAAGGACTCTTTTGTGGGTTCGAGTCTCAGGCCAGCAGCACCACTGCTCCCTGGGCACTGCAGCATAAAAGATGACCACTGCTCCGGGTGTGTGTTCACTGTGTGTGCACTTTGGATGGGTTAAATGCAGAGCACGAATTCTGGGTATGGGTCACAATACTTGGCTGTATGTCACATCACTTCACTTTGAATTGATCAAAAGTGATGATAAAGTAATAATTTTTCAAAAGACTTCTATTTCAAATTAAATGCTGTTCTTCTGAACTTTCTGTTGATCAAAGAAACCTGAAAAAAAATCTACTCTGCTGGTTTCAACATTATCATAATGTGTTTTTTTTTTCTTTTTCTTTTTTTTTGAGAAGCAAATCAGAATATCAGAATTATTTCTGAAGGATCGTGTGACTGGAGTAATGATGCTTAAAATTCAGCTTTGAAATCTCAATAAATTACATTTTGAAATATATCCAAATAGAAAACAGTTAATTTAAATAGTTTAGTAAAAATATTTCACAATTTTTCTGTTTTGCTTTACTTTGGATCAAATAAATGCAGGCTTGGTGAACAGAAGAGACTTATTTAAAAAATATTAACAAGCTTACTGGTCAAAAACTTTTGACTGGTAGTGGATAGTATAGGCAACTTTAATTTTTCTCAAATTTCTAGCTTTTAAATGGCTTAGAAATATATAACTGCTGGACAATAACAAATAATAATGATTTGTTTATATGCTACAAACATTTTTTTTTATCACATAATAAGGCAGAATAGTTTCTATTCTGTAATAAATGCTATATCAATTGGTACTGCATTGTTCATCCTTTATTTATCACCTGCAGGAGATTACTTGAAAAACCATATATTGTTGCAATCGTATGTTTAATGTCTTCGTGTTTGCAAAAGTTTCTCATACAGCGATAGCTGGACGCTTTTGCCCATATTAGGATCTCCCTGAAATGAATTTCTGCGCGAGAGCGCCCTCTGGCTTCGAGTATGAATGAAACACACACTACAGGAGTGTTTTCGCTCTGTGATGTCTATCTCGCTGTATTCTGGGTCATATGCAGACTATCCCGTCTCTTTGAGTTTAAATCTATGTTTATTCACACCAGCTCTTGAAAACCTCTTTGAGAAAAACTTGACCGAAAAAGTGCGGGGGACGAATTTCCATGATATTAAAAAAATTAAAAGTGTGGGGGGGGGGGGGGCACGTCCCCCGCATAATCTACGCCCCTGACTCGTGGTTTAGTCTGGAATTCAATAATGTGAACTCAGTAATGGTTCTGAATGATTCACTGAGTGAGTCTGATTCAAACTGCTAACTCGAGAGCAAGTAGCCTACTAGGTTGAATTTTTGTGTAATACTGATTTGAATACAGGCAAGTTAAATGACTTTTGAAAATGGTGTTCAAAATTAAAATGTTATTTTCATTATTAAAGCAGCTGAAAAACCAACACTATGTAAATTTTGGCGCTGTAAGCGGTTAATAAACAGAGCTGCACGCATCCCGCGGAAGAACATTCTAACCGGAGCTACTTCTCCAAGTTTATGTCTATGGCGAATTACTCCGCAACGACCAGAACAGGCTAGAATAATCGCAAAATAATCACTTATTATAAAATGTACCGAAGTGATTTGGAATAAGACAAAAAGGCGGTTTGGTAGATGACTTTATGAAGTACTCGATCATTATATACATTTAGCAATTATTTGCAATATATACTTATTAAACCACAAGTTTAATGTAGGCTATGTATAATTTGACTTTATATATGATATGTATTATTTGTGTTTTTTAAATTTATTTATGAAAACCTTCCCATAACTTGCATTTTTAAAATCACACTTTATTTATTTTTATTTTTATTATTATTATTTTTTTAAGTTTTATGGTAGGCCTATTTTGTAGTTTTAGTTGTAGTCTGTAAAAACTGTGTAGTCCGTGTAGTTTTTTTTTGTTTGTTTTTTTTTTGTTTTTTTTTTTGAGCAGAGTCATTCTATTATTTTTCTAAGCAATTAGACTAACTAGATTTATGGCTGCTGGATGATAAAATACATTTAAAAAAAAAAAAACATCATTTAGACAGAAACACAGATTTTGACTTGGAGCGGACAACAAGCCCAATAATACCTTAGCAACTCCCTAGCAGCCTTCCAGCAAGCTCCAACAGAAGTGTTTTATCATGTGTGTGTTGGTGTGAAAGAAGTGTTCTAAACGTGTCTAAATATTCTTCACTGTGTTTCTGTGTCACTGATTCATTCTTCATAAATGAGCTGTCACTGTGAAGCATTAGACAGAGCAGTCAGGAGTCGTCTAGTCCTTCATGCATAGGTAATGATCGCTCAATTAATGCACTTCATCACAGCAGACACCTGTCACTAATTCTGCTGCGCCTCTGGCTCCAGTGCTCTGGCCTTCAACATCTCCTCATTGTGACCCTTCGAATTAGTTTGAATAAATGGTCTTTTTGGAATGGGATATATGAACTGCAATTCTCAGGAAAATCAAGATTTTCCATGATATGAGCCCTTTGAAATCTTATGTTTGTATATTTTTACAGGTACTCTCACCTTGTCCCGTCCTGTCACTGCAGATGATGCAGTTCTCTGCAGCTGCAGGTTTCAGTCATCTGCTCATTATTCTGGGTGTGTTGAAGCCAGTCTTTCAGGGAAGTGACATCTTGGAGGAACTCCTGCAGTGACAGGTCAGCCCACAAACTCCATCTGAGCATGCTCATAGTTCATCCGCTGGTTCAGCAGATTTTATTTGTTTCATAATCGTGTCTTGTAAGCAGATCAGTCTTGTAAGTTTAAATATCCTATTCAGAGTTATGGTGTCACTGCTGCTAGTTTTTTAAAAACTAATTTCCAACAGGGACTGTACATACTAAAAATGGATTGAACAAGTTTCAAGTTTGTTTGTTAAACCTATAAAACGCGATTAATTAAAACTTGGTTAAATGGTAAGTCTTAAAAAAAGAAGAAAAAAAAAGAAAAAACTATCTGTCCATAGATTAATTATGTTGCTAAGTAAATGGACCAAGTCTCACTAGTAACAAGTTGCTTATATGCATGCATATTACTAGCATATTGGCTGTTTTTTTTAGTACTTATAAAGCACATATTCTGCTTGACCATATACTACATCCCTACTCAATATCAAAACTTAACAGCAGTAATTAGGAGTTTTTTGAGGCAAAAGTCATAGTAAATAGCTAGTTAATAGTGATAGCTAGACTTTAAAATAAAGTGAGACCATTATGGTTTATTTCATGATAATCTCATTTGAAACTCTGAAATAACTACATTTAAGTTTAATAATTTAACATAAAACAACTTCAAATAATAATAAAAAAAAATAATAAAAGCATTTACCTGTTTAAAGATTAAGATAATTAATTGTAATTAATTTAATGATCTTTGAAGTTCTAAAATAATTTAACTTACATAGGCCTAGGTGTCAATAAAATAAAACAAGTATTTGAGATTAATTTAATTATTCACCCCCCTCAAAGTTCTAAAATAAGTTTTTTTAACCTGTTAAATCTTTTTTTTTTTTTTTGGATTTACTTATAAAGAGATATTACAATAAAAAAATAAAAATAAAAATAGCTGTCAAAATATTAAAATAATTTCTGGAATAACTACATTTGGGTTTACTTGTTATAAATATAAAAATAAATGTTAACTTAAAATAAAAAAATGTATGTTAGCTATCATATAATTTAAATAATTAAAAACATTTAAGTGCACTTTCCGTCTTCACCATTGTATTCCAAATCTTTTTTAAACAAAACAAAGAAAGTTGTCAGTTTGTGTGAATGACACATCCAGACACTTGGACTGTACAAAGACATCTCATTAATATCAGTAAAAATTACATTGTCTTTCACCTTCACACCACCATCTTACTATTTATTTATTTATTCATTTATTTATGTATTATGTTAGGAAATGCTGGTCTCACATCATGGCCACTTGGTGGTGCTGTGGCATAAATTGAAAATAAATAGTTACAGTTGTCTCAACCTGCAGGCCAGGGTTTCTGGTGAACAAGAGAAGCAGTTTAATGATCAGTTGTCTAAAAAGAACAACTTTCCCAGATTGTGTGAATGTGAGAGGCTGCAGACAGACTGACGTGGAGGCTTTTTGAAACACCTTCAGACAGGGTTTCTCAGGTCACGATGCAAAACAGCCGCGTGCAGTCAAGGTACAAGGCTGCTCTCTTCGCTCCAGTTCCACCCAATTTCATGCACGTTAACATGCGGCCACGAATATGCAAAACATGTATTAGAATTTTGAATGGCCCCTCTTCCCCTCAAAAAGCTACAGATTCCCATTTACGACATGAATCGAAGGTTGACCCGAGGAACGGAAGAGGTGATTTAGAGGAATGTTTCGCCTTTATAAGGAGGTTGAAATAATTAATGCACAACAGGAAAGTGCTGATGACTAGGTGTAATTTATTTATTTTTTATTTCATACATGCCCATCCGTCCTCTTTATCTGCATGAAAACAGACACAGTGTTTCAAGACCTCTGTCTCATTTGTCTGAGAAAGATTAGAAGCATAAAACGAAAGCAATATGTTTCTTTCTAACGGTAGATTTCAACAAAACAAAATAAAATAAAAGAGCTTAAAATACTTGGGTGTTTGCTAGAGTCAAAAACAACTTTGCGTGTGTTATTGGTGTAAATGCAGTAGGCTGCTTGAAGCAAAACGCATCCATGGCATGCATCTGTTTTAGTCTACAGTTATTAGAAATGTATCAATGGACTTCAGGTTATGGCTGCAATCATACACACATGTTAACTATATATGTGCTGCATTTGGAAACTGCAATGCAAAGAGCATTGGTGTATTGGAGAGCTGTTTGCATGCAAGTCAGTCCTCAGTCCACTGATAAACTGCTTTTTATAAAAACAAACAAACAAATAAATAAATGTTGTTTAATAAGAGAGGTCACTATGCATTAGTATCTGCCAACAGTTTCTGACTTGAAATTTCTGAGAGTCTTTAATCTCAGTAATTGAACTCATCAAACTGCACTTTAATTTAATACATGCACACTTATTGTTTATACCTACTAAAAGAAAAGCATACATGAATGATTAAAGCACAACAAGACTACATTTATTTGATCAAAAATACAGTAACAACAGTATAAACGCTTTTTTGTATGTGATGCAAAGCTCTTGAATGGTAATGTATAACCTACTGACTTTTTTATTCTTTTTTTTTTACTTTTGTCTTATTTATAATATACTGTACAGAATGGTCTTTAAAATTACACCTATTTGCTTTGACTAAACTAAATTAAATGAAGCTGTGAAGTGAAACATTTTTAAAAGCACTAATATTCTATCTCTTAAAGGAACACTCCACCGTTTTTTGAAATAGGGCTTATTCACATTATTTCCTACATTTAGATAGGTGGGCAAATGCATTTTTGTGTCAGTGCATGCATTGTTTTAGTTTGACTGGGTCGGCGTTAGCTTAGCTTAGCACAATGAATGGAATCCTTTGTTGCCAGCTAGCATGGCCTGAGTAAAAGTGATCAAAAAAATAAAAAACCCCCCACCTAATTACTTCTTGTGGCCTGCGTATTCACAACGAGTACAAATAGCGATCCAGATTAACACTAGGCGATTTCCTAGGAAGATATTGACTTGGGACTATATTATGGGGAAGCACAGGCGAAGCACTGCTGCTTAGGCGAAGCACTGCTACTTCGGCGCAGAGATATCACGCAACACATGAAATCCCACGACTTCCGTCAACATACCGGCGTGAATAGTAGCTGTCTGGCTATTTTCCTTACAGTACACGAATGGCGATGAACATGGCTGATTTTGAGAGAGACGAAGAGGGTGACTTCTCAGACAGTCAAGAACCAGAACCATACCTATTTGAACCAGAGTTTACAGAAAGCGAGCTGCGTGCTTTGGAAATAGAACGACAGTAGGAGACTGCGGTCAGGCCAGCCGCACTTCAGAAAAACACCGTCAAGCCAGCCGCGAGTGAAATTTATATGCGCGTGTATTAGTTGCGATCGCTCAACAGCCTGAGGACGTGAGGATGAGAGCCAACATGAACTGGTGGTGTGAATGTGGGGGAATATGCCAATCTATGCCGATGGAAATAGTGTCTGTGCTGTAGAGAGTGGGACATGTTTTTGCCATTGATGACCAGGCTCAACACGTCAGATCAAGATGAGCGTGCCCGAAGTTGTGTCACATCTACAGAGGATTTCACGGCGCTGATCCATTCTGCAGTAACGTTACTCGATTTTTTTTTCCTGTGTGACAAAGTGAACTGGAAAAAATGCCCCACGCCGAATGGACCAAATGGACAGCTGTCCACAGAGTAAGTGATTATTTTAATCATGACGCATGTATAGATCGACCCATATTATACCTGTATTCACATAGAGTTGATGTTTTCATGTGTTGCGTGATATCTCTGCGCCGAAGTAGCAGTGCTTTCTTCTGTGCTTCCCCATAATATAGTCCCAAGTCAGTATCTGCCTAGGAAATCGCCTAGTGTTAATCTGGATCGCTATTTGTACTCGTTGTGAATACGCAGGCCACAAGAAGTAATTAGGTGGGTTTTTTTTTTTTTTTTTTGATCACTTTTACTCAGGCCATGCTAGCTGGCAACAAAGGATTCCATTCATTGTGCTAAGCTAAGCTAACGCCGACCCAGTCAAACTAAAACAATGCATGCACTGACACAAAAATGCATTTGCCCACCTATCTAAATGTAGGAAATAATGTGAATAAGCCCTATTTCAAAAAAACGGTGGAGTGTTCCTTTAACTAATTTGGTTGCATGCATAATTGAAAAAAATGCAAAATGCAGAATAGTATATCATGCTGCAGACCATGTCAACATCACGTCATTTATTTCAAGTATTTCAGGCCTGATATTGGTATCGCTCATATTGATTGGCCAATGCATGTTCAAACTACAAATCACATGATTTAAAGAAATAAAGGAAAAGGTGCTGGCATTGGATTCACTTAGGACTTCTTTACACAAGAACACAGACAATCAAGTAGCAATTAGCGGCTACATAGTGCTTTCATGTTTAACTTAGAGGAATCGCAGCTCTTGAAATTCCTGTCGACATTTAATTTGACCGCTCTGTCTCTCAGAATGATGGATTGTTCTTTAAGAGAGTATCTGCTCCCCTTAATGCTGTTGACTCAAGTGTGGACTTGACACTTTCAAGTGTGTCTGTCTGAGGTCACTGAGTGTTTTACATCTGCGTGTATATTACAATGACCAAAGAGTGAAAATTAAACACTGGAACAACTAACGTCTTTTGAGCCATCTTGACTGTTGTCGTGGCTCTATATATGTCCATGTAAATACATTTGTCTCAGCTATTAAGTGAAGAAGAAATCAATATAGAAATAAATGCTTATTTAGATTTCCCCCCCTTGTGATTCTCCTGTCAGAAATATCTGCTGTGAAACCCTGCCCATTCTTTCTCAACGAGAGCGCATCTCTAGTGAGGTAAGACTTTACTATAGGACACCTGTGTGAATAAATATTTACTGCAGTAATTTTTTAGTTTGTAATATAATGCCATAAAAACTGAATATGTGTGTGATTTAAGTGTTCCAATACTTCTTAATACCACTCCATATAATATGCATTGCAAAGGCATTGCACAGGGTTATTATAGTTATTTAAATCTATTACTATTAATTACATTTGTTACTGTACTTGAAATAAGCTTTCGATAACATTTTATTATGCTTTAATTAATATTAATGTACTAAAATAACTAAAACTGAAAGAAAAAAGAAAAACTATATAGACAAAAAAGACAAAAACTAATAAATATGTTAATTTTATTTAAAAATAAAATGTTAATTAAATATACAAGAAAAAATAAAAATAAATAAAAAAAAATAAAAATGACAAAAACTGAGATGTAAAACTAATGAAAATTAGTTAAAACAGGAAATATAAAAATAAAAATTGCACTGCAACAATAACGTACACATGGTGCACTAACAATGAAACACGCATATTATGACTTAAGGAAATGTATAGGAATTAAGTAGAGATGACGAGAGCACAAGTGCGGACAGAGAGAAACCGAGTACACTTGGATGCTTTCACTTTCGATTTCACGATTTTTGGTGTCATGTTTTACAAGAAAATATTTTATCTGTTGCTCTTACATCTATACACCTTTCACTTTTTAAGACTAAAACAAATGCTTGAAAGACGGATTCATTATTATCTTAATGAAAAGCACAACATCAGTAAAACAATACAATGATAAACTAGCATAAGTAACGTTTATTGACATAAACCTACTTGTTCACCTTCTCTGGTCTATCAAGTGGCCTTTTAATTTACTTTTACAATTTGCTTGAAAACCAAATCCTCCGTCCCCCATTGTTTCCTTTTAATTTTTGCCACTGGCACTGAAGCGCCTCTCTCACTCTGTTCAGGTGTCAGTTGCATAAAAATAAAAGCTATGTAAGACTGTGACTTAACAGATCTAGTTTTGGCCAACTACAGTAGCAGTTAGCCAAGGGATGAAAAAGGGAGCGACCAAATGCAACCAACTGATAATTTAGTGTGAAGTATGAATTGACTTCATTTACGCTGCTGTTTGAATGTCCTTGACTTTCTCAGAGAGATCTCCAAATATAAGCCTCTCTAGCAAGACATCTGTGCATGTAATCACTGGGGAATCTTTTGATGATCAGCTTCCTTCAGATCTCAACCAAGTGAGTGCCTTTCACAGTCCCACTTTCTGCCTTCACTTCTGAACTTTAGTTAGTTATAATCCGAGGCAAATCCTTTGCTGAAGGTCTCATTAACGGTCATCTCTCTACGTCAGGTGGTTGCTGAACTTCAGACGAAGTTTTTGGAGCGCTCTTATCCTAATGCCAATCACATTCAGATTCGTTCGTTGAAAGAACGAGACGCTGCGTCGAGCCCTTTGGGGAACGTCCCTGACGAGACAGACTATGAATATCGTGTGCAATCTTTCCAATGGAAGGGTGTGACGGCACGGGCGGGGGTGACGTAGCGACCAGGAAGCTATAAAGGCACCTGCCACGCAGCTGGCTTCAGCTTCGAGTAGGGAAGCAAGCGCTGGCAGGGATGCCGGGAGTATGGCTCTGCGACACAGCATCTCGTTCCTTCAAGGAACCTGGGTTACATTCGTAACCTTGAGACGTTCCTTCTCAGGAACTCGAGCTGCGTCGAGTACTTTGGGGAACGATGTGCCCACGCTGCCAGACTTCCAAATCCCTGCCTAGTGTGTATCCGAAGAGCACAGCTAAGATGAGAGAACAGAAGAGCCCGGAATGGCTCGCATATCAAGGTCATACAATCTGGCAAATGTAGAGGGCGTGGATCATCCTGCAGCGTTGTAGATGTCCAAGAGGGACACACCTGCTAGAGAGGCCTTAGAGGCAGCCATACCCCGAGTGGAGTGAGCCTTGGCTCCCAAAGGAAGGGGAAGACCAGAGGACTCATAGAATACGTTGATAGCCTTGACTATCCAACGACTAAGGGGTCTGCTTAGAGGCAGGGGAACCCTTTTTAGGAGGAACGTAGCAAACAAGCAATTTGGTCAGATTTTCTCCACAGGGCAACTCTGTGGACGTAGTGCACTGGACACATACAATTTAGCTTCTCCTGGCCTGGCTCCCGAAAGGGAGGAGGGCAGAATGCCTGCAGTACTATAGGCTGTGGCATATCACAGGGAACTTTAGGAACATAACCCACTCGAGGGTATAAGAATACTTTGGCCATACCAGGGGCAAAGTCTAAGTAGTTTAGGGCCACCAAGGGGCCTGAAGATCTCCAACTCTCTTTAGAGAAGTAATAGCCATTAAGTAGGGCAGTCTTAAGGGTCAGATGTCTATCTGATATATCTTGTATTAAGCTTTAAAGAGAACCTCTAACACCACAACCAATCCACAGGGGAATACGGGACCATACTGGAGGAATCAGCCTCAGTGCACCGTGGAGGAAACTTGTAACCCTGGGGGGTGTCTACCGACTGACTGACCGTTGAAAGGACATGGTAAGCAGCTATGTCGCCACGTACACCTTTAAGGTGGAGTGAGTTAACCCCGCAGAGAGCCTAACTTGGGAGAAAACTCCAGAACTGTACCAACTGGGCAGTTAACAGGGTCAAGCTGGCGGTCTATGTACAGTTTCCTCGTAGAGGAGCTCTGGATTGGAGGAGGGTCTCAACAACCTCGGTTGAGGAGACCGGGAAGCTATGAACTGTGCCCCCTCAGGGGCCACACCCACAACTTCCACAACTCTGGGCGAGGGTGAATTATTTTGCCCTGCGCCTGAGAAAGTAGATCTGTCCTGATCGGAATCTCCCGATGGAAAGACGTCGAGGAGAGAGATCAGATCTATGAGCCATAAAGGGCCTGACCAGAACAGGGCTACTAATAGAAGACTGACCCCGTTCTGGCGTACTCTCGGGCCAGAACTCCCGGGAGCATAGCGATAGGGGGAAAGGCATACAGATGAAGCCTCAGCCTGGTCTGTACCATATTGTCCAGTCCCAGAGGAGCTGGATGAACTAGAGAGAAACAGAGGGGACATTGCAATATCTCTTGAGTCGCAAAAAGCGTCCAAAAACTCTCCATATCTACTTCACCACCTCGGGGGTGAGGCCCCCCCCCGGGCCTCGGCCCCTGTTTTGACAGTATGTCTGCTCCCACAGTCAATCTCCCAGGAATATACACTGCTCCGAATGAGAGGAGTTTGTCCTGGGACCACAGAAGGATCTGGTGTGCCAACTTGTACAAGGGGCACGAATGCAGATCTCTCTGGCGACTGATATAAGAAATCGCCAATGTGTTGTCGGTGCGCACCAACACATGGTGACCTCTCAGGTCTGGGAGGAAATATTTCAAAGCTCGATGCACAGCTAGCATCTCTAGACAACTGGTATGCCATGTCAGATGGCGACCGCTCCTCAGATCGCGGACAGGGTGGCCACTCATGACCACACCCACACCGCTGAGTGACGCCACTGTCGCTAGCATTACACGGCGACCTAGAGCTCCCAGCACCGGGCCCTGATTCAAGAACCAAGGTTTTTTTCATATGTCTAAGGCACGAAGGCATTGCCGCGTGACCTTGATAGTTCGGGGAAAATCCCTTGGTCTTGAGCCACCACTGTAGGGGTCTCATCTGCAGAAC